>NC_056741.1:1493281303-1493378803 GCF_019279795.1 Protopterus annectens
TTCACAGGTAATATTAACTTACATGAAGTAGAATTTTTGGATGTTCTGGTGGGCAAGGAGGATGATGGCTCTCTCTATACTGATTTATATAGAAAGCCTTTTTCTAAGAATGCTGTGTTACATGCTGACAGCTGCCACCCCCCCCCCCACACTATCCTTAACATACCTGGGTCACAGTTTCAACGTATCAGAAAAATTTGCTCTTCTAATGAACGTTATCATAATAAAGCCAAGGACTTAGAGTTAAGATTTTTGAATAGGGGTTACCATAGGAATAAAATACAAAGGGCTAATGGACATGCTAGTTCCATAGATAGAAACTCTTTACTGATTGATCGTGAATTTAGTCATGAGAGTTCCCATATCAGGTTTATTACAACTTATGGAACCAATACACATTTTGTTAAAAATGTATTGATGAAACATTGGCATATCTTGGAATCAGATGTGTTTTTCACCAAATGTATTGATAAAGTATGTCATTTTGGCTATAAAAGGGGTAAGAATCTAGGACAACATTTTGCATATTTCAAAAAAGATCGTTTACTTAGCACTGATCCACTGGGTATTATGGGTAGTACATTTTGTGGTACTTGTAAGCAATGTAATGTTATGGCTAAAACTAAGTCCTTCACATCTGTAAATACAAAAAAGGTATTTGATATTCGTTGTTTTATCACATGTAATAGTACTTGGGTAGTATATATGGCTGTCTGCCAGTGTGGAGCCTTTTATGTAGGGCAAACTTCTTGTGCGTTGAAACAAAGAATATCTTTACACATCAGTGATATTAAATGTCAACGCACTAGAAGTGCCCTCTATAAACATAAGCTAGTTCACTCTACAGCACATTTCATATTTATAGGATTGGATAAAGTTGCAGCATCTAATTTAGGGGACAGTCATAAACATTGTATGTTAACTCAAAAGGAACGGCGTTGGATTGTGAATCTGGGAGCTATGTTTAAACCTGGGTTGAATGACCACTGGTAATGAGTGTAGGTCTTGGTATTCCAGGGGTTTTCAGTATTTTTTGAAAAAAAACTCAGTTGTTTTTGGGTACTCATGCACTTGCGTTTTGGTATGTGTAATTATGCATATGTGCGTTTATATGTATGTGCATTAGTGTGTGTGTGCATGCATGGTTATGTTTGTTAGTGTATGTTATATGTGTATGTATGTGTATGTATGTGTGTGTGTGTGTGTGTGTGTGTGTGTGTGTGTGTGTGTGTGTGTGTGTGTGACCATGCGTGTGTGCACTTATTTGCGCGTGCATATATATGTACATGCATTTATATATATGGGTTTTTGGTGTTTAATTTAGTTGTAACTATGCCTTGTGAGTGGGTATTAGTATAGGATAAAATGCAGTTGGTAGTGTAGGTACATACATATATTTTTATACTTTTTGTATAAACATGGGTTTATTTAATTATGTATACTATTGCACAAAATGTGGGTATGTATTCATTATATAGTATTGTGGTTCATGACAGATTAATGTGTATTTATGTTTTTGCCCTTAGTTAATATTGCTTTGGGCATTATGTTTTCTAATGGTGTTACTGTGTCTTTAAGAAGTCACGTTTGTAATACGCATTGCGCGTATATCAGTACTAGCTTTTCTGATTATTCATTGCACACTGAGGACGCTGTGAGCGAAACCGGCCACCGGTTTGTGTTGTTGGGCTGTGGTTGTCCAATAAATCACTTTTTACTTAATGCTGACTTTGGAATTTATTTATCGAGTGCTGGGAATTTTGTGAACTTTATATATATATATATATATATATATATATATATATATATATATATATGGTGTGTGTGTACGTATACTATATATTTATAAACATATACATGTATGCATGTATATATCTATCTCTCTCTCTCTCTCTCCCTATTATATATATATATATATATATATATATGGGATCATTACAGCTACTCGAGCTTGTGCTACTTGAATTCCACTAAGTCATAGCCAGGGACTTGAGTGGCTGTTAGCTCTTGTAAAGAGCTGCTTGTGCTAAAACTCGAATATAAGTTCAGCCAAACAGCCATTGCACCAAATGCTCCTGCCCCAGGAGATGAAGTAGAAGCAGGTACTTGTGGACTACATAAGTAGAGAAAGTACTGTTAGGTTTAGGGAGGGGAACTGGGAGTGTAGAGCAGACCAATGGGGAACTTCACTATTAGGGAAGGGGTGAGAATTTTAGGCTTAGGGAGTGATCAGACACTTTAAGCTTAGGGAGGAAAAGGGGATTTAAAATTTAGGAAGTAATTGAGACTTTAAGGTTAGAGAGGGGGACAGAAATTTTAGATGCTTTTGTAAATGTAAGTCCAGAAAAAAATCCACTGAGTTTACAACAGTGCACATAATTTATTTAAAAGCTCATTTCAATGTGGTCACTTTTCAGTCAAGACAATTTCCGTATTCATTCATACAAAACGCACAGAATTTTTGTCAAAGCACTAAGAGATACCAGCCTTTCTTCTTTGACATTATTTGCCATACAGGCAGCATAATTCCATTAGTTTCTCTTTTGCAGGACAGAAACTCATGTCCCGTTTCTATGGTTCAGGAGTACCTTCTGGACTGCCTGCCACATAGCTCTGTGAAAATTCTTCTTTAGAGCCCTCTCCGGTCCCAGAGGTCAAGTATATGTCTCCCTCAAGAAGTTTGGCCATGATATAGTCCTATAGGAAGCTGTTCCACAGTAATAGTGATGGACACCCTCTCTGGTTTGTCTGCCTGCTCCAGACCCCAAAACTGTATTTTTTCCATAACTCACCCTCTGGAACAAGTAACCCCAACAAGTGCAGAAAAATCAGACACAGCAGTGCAACAAGCAGGGTGCAACCCAGGGGCTGAGGTTACTATGCCACAATATATGTGTGTGTGTGTGTGTGTGTGTGTGTGTGTGTGTGTGTGTGTGTGTGTGTGTGTGTGTGTGTGTGTGTATCTCTATCTATATATATATATATATATATATATATATATATATATATATATATATATATATAAACAGATAAATATAGATATGTTTATATAATGAATAATCATTAAAACTATTCAAAATACAAAATATCAAATTAACTGCATGACGATCACCATCATCACCAACTGAAGAGTCTATAAAAAGTAATTGTAAATCTAAACCAACCAGTTACATTTGCAATTACCAAACCAAAGACATGGCCCCACAACCCTAGAAATTAAATATATTCCCTTCAGGGCCACACAGACTCATAGATAGGGGAAAGACCCCTGATTTATGTAATGATCAGTCTGCTGAAGTTAGACCATTTTATTCTTCGACCAGCTATACCACCAGTGAATAGTACCAACATTTCAGCATGTAAGAGCGATAAATAATATTACCCATGTAAATATATTTATATATTTATGTAGACTAACACCCCAACACACACACGCGAGAAATATATTGGCGTGTGCATGCATGTTTGTCCATTTAGTGCTTTCAAGTTATAAACAGTTATCTTAATCATTCACAGTGTTTTTGTGGCATAGATATAGAAGTAGCTTGCCAGTCGTAATTACAGCCCTTAACAGTACATATATATATATATATATATATATATATATATATATATATATATATATATATATATATATATATATATGTATATATATATGAGACAATTTAGTATACTAGGTAAAAAATATTTTCCTTCCTAAAATATTGTACCTGAACCCTTCATAAACAGCATTTATAGCTGTCTTTTCACATTAAACATAAAGGCATGCAAACAAATCTGGTGAAATTTAGTGGTGCCTTTACATCAGCAAGCTATGAAGAGTTACATATGGCTAAAAGATAAAGATAACTGAACAGATAGAATCCAAATGAACAATATATAGTTTCTGCTCTGCAAAATACCTAGATATCTCTTTGTTTTTAAATTATAATATTTCTGTAATTTTTACCCTTATTTCTGAAAAAAATTGTACATAGACAGAATTTGTGTCTTATATGTTTTATTTATTCACTGAAAAAAAGGCTAGAAGCATATCCTGAAAAGTTATCACCCTCTGCTTGATATACTGAAGCGCATATCTGAAAGGCTGTGGCTTTGGTGAGTATCTGCCATTTCACATAGATGGCTGCAGCTTATGGAGGTCATTTATACGAAAGAAGTTCCACAGGATGTCAGTGTAACACTGCAAGAACCACATTTGTTTTGCATCCCCTGCAGGATCATGTCTGATAGCTGCACATTATCAGCCCAGTCAATCTGTGGTCATGTGAGCCAGGTATTCCCTGGCAGGCAGGAGTCCACTGTCCCATTCTTTCATGCCTGCAAATCACCATTGAGCTCATCTAGTTATGCCAAGAGTAGGGTGGTAGGGAGTGGGCCAGCCTACTCTCTCCACAGGCTCTTTTGAGCTCCACTATAGCTGCTCTCCAGTGGGAACATCTGGTACACAGTGCATTTTGTACATGGCAGCAATGGATTGCTCAGCTCAAGCTCAATGGGGTAATGAACCAATGCTCCCACTAAGTGTCCAGAGCATCTTCCTGACCCCAGAGTGGGAGAGCCAGCAGCAGATGGTCAGTCCTATCTGACCGTGCTAGCTCCTCCATTGACCCAAGCTGTTAGTCAGACTCAAGCCGCCTGTCATGTAGTCAGAGTTTTATCACTCTTCCTGACAGTTTATCATTTACCTGTTTTGGTTGCTATTCACAAAATTAGTTAAGATATTTTGAAAGGAAGGTCACTTAAGAAGCAGGATGAAATAGCTGTAGTCAGCAGCACAGAGGATCCAGTAAGAAAGAGTTGAATGCTGGGAAAAGTTTATGAACTATGCACCGAACAGTGTTTAATTTTCAGAAGCTTCTTTATCATTAAACTGGCATCAGTGATCACTTAATTGAAGCAAAAATAAAATTTAACTCAGATGTTTCTGTTACTGTTACTTCCTGTTAATTCTGCTTATGCCCTTAAGCACTGAATAAAGCTCGAGAAGTGGTATAACTCTCATGCATAGTGCTTACTGTCGGCTAAGTGCAGTTTTTAAAGGTTCATTGTGAGACTAAGTGAAGAAATTAATCCAAGAAGGGATACCTTTTTGGAAGAGCCTTATCTAGCAGTATCCAGGATGAACAAAGTCAAAGGATTATCATGTCAAATAATTAGGAAACAGGCAGCCATCATGGAAAAGTTATATGGCAACAGTGGTAAATTGTAGTACAAATGCTCATGGAATCTAAAAGTCCTGCTCAGACAACACTATATATAACAGCTGCTACTGTACATGTATTTAGTCTGTTGAGCCACAAAAGTTGACACTGAATGATACCTAAACTGTTGCCCCACATAGAGAAGTAGTGTCACACACTGTAGTGAAATTTCATAGGATATTTACTACAGGGCTCATTTCTGACACTGCCAGATGGTACATTTAATTAGAAGATACACTTGGCTGTAGATCGCTTTTGGATATTCAGAGCTCATTCTAGGCTATGGCTAATTATTCTTTTCAGTAATTTGTAAAATTCAGCCTCCAAAATTGTCTGTACTGTAATTATCTGGCTTTATCGAGTACAGACCATTCTCCTAGTTTTGTCAGTAGTATACTTTCCTTAAATTTCTCAGTATTTATTACAGATTTAGTCTAAAATGTTCCATCATTAACTTCAGCAAGATAAAATGCATGCTTACAAATTGCAGCGTGAACTCAGCACATTCTTTTGAGCTCATAACAATTCAAAACTTCAAGCACATAAAGCTTTGAATGTGTCTGGCTATATCTTTCAGCTACCACTTATAAAAGGGATCTTGGACTGTAGCTATTCTATCTACTTGCTGTAGGATTTTGTATCTCATTAAAATGGAAGTCAAAACTATTGCAAAAAAGTCGGCACTGTTGGCTACTCTTCAATATAGGTTGCTGATCTTATCCCCCAACAGTAATGCCACTACTCAAGGAGTGAAAACACTTTCAATTAATACTGGGATTTATCCTGCACTGCTCCATAACACGACATCATTTCTCCCTTCTGTTTAAAGCTACAGAATTAAACCAACTCCACAGCTTCAGCTTTTATCAGTTACTGTATCTAGCACACTACTCATCCCTGGCCTTTTATCTCGTCTTGCACTCTACAAACAGATCATATTTAGTACTATAGCCAGGCAATATTGCATTACCCTAATAATACTTGCACTCTACAAACAGATCATATTTAGTACTATAGCCAGGCAATATTGCATTACCCTACTGATACTTGCACTCTACAAACAGATCATATTTAGTACTATAGCCAGGCAATATTGCATTACCCTAATAATACTTGCACTCTACAAACAGATCATATTTAGTACTATAGCCAGGCAATATTGCATTACCCTAATAATACTTGCACTCTACAAACAGATCATATTTAGTGCTATAGCCAGGCAATATTGCATTACCCTAATAATACTTGCTTTTACCCTCAGTTTTCTGATTTTCTAAATGCATCTCCTGTAATTTAAGTAATTAATTGATAACCAAATCTGGTAGGAATATTTTGTGTCTTTGTAACCCATAAGAATATTAGCCAATTGGGTCTTGCCATTTCTAGAATTTGCATGCATGTATGTGACAATTTAAAGGAAAAGGAAACAACTCAGAGAAGGGCAATGACCACTGCATGAAGAATGTCTGAGGGAATAAACTTGCCTGGTAGTGCAGAAAAAGGGTGTCCATTTGTACTGTCAGCGACTCAATTTCAGGATTAGGTTGAAAATGCTGGTAGAGCCAACCAGAAGGACAGGATGAAGTAGCTAGTGGTTAGCCTTCTTATCTCAGGGGAAGGTCAGGGGTACAGCCCTGCCTGCACAACTTCTGGCATGGCATTATTTCTTCATTGCACATACCACTCCCTTAACCCAAGAAGTCCATGAGCATTCAGGGCCAGTGGCATGTTCAACAGCTTTTCTCACTCCATGGACAATACAAATGAATACTGCAAGGCTGAATCCTTAAGAAGATGGGGCAGTGCGGGGTCAAACTGGGGGAAGCCTACAAAAAGGTAGTTGCTGGAAGGCTAAGCAAGATCAGATGGGAGGAAGGTGGTGAAGTGAAAAAAAAATACATCTGAGGGAATTTGTTAGGGATCTGCTCTTTTAGAGATACTACCAGAGTAAGATGGTTTCATTATAGGCCAGGGCATTGATTTATCTTTATTTAAAAAAAATGAAATTCCATTTTCTTAAACTGGAATTTTAGGAATTATAGCCTTAATAATATTAAGTGTAATTTCTGGTAATTAGTCTGACACTATTTATAATATTTTGGTGCATCTGAATGTAAGTTAAGTCAAAACAGATTATACTTATAGAACACACACACACACACACACACACACACACACACACACACACACACACACACACACACACACACACACACACACACACACACAGTAGAAGTTTTACAGTTAAATAAATATATGAAGAAATAAAACTTACGCTGATGAGTGTTAATGCATCAAATGCCAAATTCTATGAACTCTCATGATCTTCCAATACATAGGCAGTCTAAATTCTATATTTTTACAGTATTTTCCTGGAAAAATGGAAAAACATTGTTCCTGATTATAGAATGAGTATGCGATCAAGGAATGTGCACTGAGAATGTAGAAGGAAGGATTATATTGAGGTGTAGATGCATGGAATATCGTACCATATGGAACAGTAGTACTAACCATGGTAGAATGTTTCCGGCAGACTTCGGACAGATAACGAACACCGAATATGAGGCATAAAAGTTAAGCTTGTCACCACAAAGGATCAGCATCTCCAGTTAAGACCGAACTGCAACGGTATTCTGTACCATGCTTGCTATCAGACCTCTAGAGCTGTGCGCACCTGAAACTGTTGTGCATTTTGTGTGCTGTTCCAAGGCTTGTGTAATGAATTCCTTTACTGCTTTTTGTCTGTGACTTCAGAAAGGGATAAGTACAACTTCAAAAAGACAGATCTGATCCTTGTCTTCAGAACTTTGAGGTGTGAGCAAGCCTAATGTTAAGAAGATCACAAATGCAATACAGATTTTATTCACTGAATTACAGTATCTGCATATACCAGCCAGAGAAACTGTTGATGTTTTAGAAGAAGCATGCCTATTATATGTCTGTTTCCTGTAACTGAATGTCTTGTATACTACTGCAATAACAAAATTATGTGATTAACTTGGCAATACTAGCTTTGGATTTAGGATGTGAAAAATATATGCATATAACATGAATAACATGATTTCTCTTTTTTCTTAAACAGCTTACAAGTTATATAACAAAACATCAGGTGCCATGAAACCAGCTCTTATACAACTTTCAGAATATCTCATGGCTGGCTACAGGAAGGAAGTCCGTCCAGTGAAGGACTGGCAAATGCCTACTAATGTTTCTATCGATGTTATGGTGTATGCCATTCTCAATGTGGTGGGTTTTTATTTTCCCATTTTCAGTAGAGATGCAGTTTGTAATGAGTGTGATATCTGAGGCAAAAGAAGCTTTAACATTCTGAAGACAGAAGTTAAGCTGTGAGACTACTTTGCAAAGGATGAGTTTCTATAGTACAAATTCATTTTCTAGTAACTGCATTATCCTATTTGTTTTTACAGGGGAGCCACATTTTATCAGGGCAGGCAGTGGACATAAGGCATGGAACCTTTTCTGGATAGGATGCCAGTCTACTGTACCACACACATTCATATACATATTGTACAATACTTGAGTCAGTTTGGAAGACTGACAGTTCAACCTATCAGCACATCTTTGTGATGTGAAATGAGAATGGAACTCCAGAGAAAACACCATATGAACACAAGATGGACTGGTGCACCAACCAGGAACTAAGCCAAAGAAACAATCACCATGAAATAGAAATATTAACTGCTACACTACTGTGTTGCCCTAACATAAAGTATTCATTTTAGATTCATAGTTTTAAACAGATATATCAAGACTGATATATAATTCAGTTGCAGTTTATGGACAGTTCTAGCATTTTTATGATGTATGGCATTTTTAAAGCAGTATAAAGAGAGTCAGCACTCCAAAACTACACTAAACATGTCAGAAAACACACCCATACATGATGCCATAAACAGGACATTACCAATTTCCTAAAACCTGTATTTTACAAAAGATTAAAACAGTGTGCAGACTGCACACCACATGGTAGCCAAGATGATATTGACGTGAATAACAAAACATGAGAAATAAAGATTATAAGCAGGTCACCATCTGAGAAGGGAAAACAATGTATATATTAGTATGCTTAATAGATAAATGGAAATGAATATATGATATATTTGCTGACTTTAAAAATTGTCATCTGCGTTTTCCTTAATGTCTGTTAGCTAAATCATTTATCAGCCTATGCCCAGGTTACTCCCATTCTGTCTGCATGGCTGACACAGACATCACCTCACTTGATAATGTTTTGTTTGTTTGTTTGCTAGTTCAAGTTGTGAGTCATTTATGGCCTTCTATTTGACTTTGAATATTAGTTGTTCATTTATATGTTAGTTAAGTCTTCATATCTTGATTATTTCCTTCTGCAATCTTCATACTTTTATCCACTGCTCTACAATAAGTGAGTCAGCAGAGGAGAACTTTTTTAAAACCCTAGTATTCCTTCTGTGCATACCTGAAGTAGCCCAAGGGGTGAGCAGTGTGGGGAGTCTGAGGACTTCATCTCACTCCCTTGTAAACATATGCCTCAGCTTCATCTACAGTGTCTACACTAGTGATACAGGCAGAGCAGATATCCTACCAGATGCCCTCAAACATTGTCCCTGACAAAGGCAGGCATCCTGTACTGAATACAGGTAATTCCACTAGTATCTCGGTCACTAAATTAACCTAGGTCATCTAGGTCTAGGCAAAATTAGTTATAATGCCTGTTTCACTGACTCTGTGACTCTAACACACGGCTTGGAAATAAATGTACTTCCAGTTCTGGAATTGTATGGTGAAATAGTCCACCCTGACAAATTTCATTGGACTGGAATTCCCTATAATGACCCAAAATATTTTGAAGACTCTAAATTGGGGGTAGAATGCTGAGTTCCACGTCATTCTGAATGTCCACAGCTGAATAAGTTGTGGGAAAGTAGCTCTGTCTTGCACCAAACTGAATGTCTTGCTGAGAGTGTTATATTTCTCACTGCAGTGCCCAGTGCATATGAATGTGCAAGGTTAAGTCACCTTTTAAACTGATATGAATAGTAATCCAAGCAGCTGATAGCATGTTCATAGGTTCATAGGTAGGTACTACGCTATCGGCCCTAGGGCCCATACAAGCCTAGCCAAAAAATGTACCCTGGCTTTCGCCACCCAAGAAAATTATTTTCCTGTGCCCCTGTCGAGCAGAGCCACAGAAGTGATCCCCGGGGTGAATTTCCCATTTCCCATCCAGTCATCAAGATTTTTCTTGAAGAGTGCTAATGAGGAGCTCTGTTTGACATAGATAGGTAGTCTGTTCCAGAGTATGGGAAGTCTCTGGGACAGGAATTTATCCCTCCAGCATGTTCTGTTTATTGTGGTGACAAGGTTTAGGTCTCTAGAGCATGTAGCTCAGAGGGATTGAGATTTCTTTAAGTGGAGCATGTCCAACAGCTCTGGGTTTGACATAGCTTTGTATGTTAGGCAGAGCTTGCCCCTGAGTAGGCGATATGCGATGGAGTAAAGCTGTAGTTTTATGAGACGGTCTGCATAGGGCATCTGTTTGAGGCCAGTAATCCTCTTTGTGAGGTATTTCTGTGGTCTTTCCAGTTGTTGTAGATGTCTTGTGAGGTACATACCAAAAGGGGCATTGTACTCTATAATGGGTCTAATGAGTGATGAGTAGAGGGGAACAATGACCTCTTTTTTCTGGATGAGAATCCTTTTGTGATGAGATGAGCCACATAGAAGGATTTCCTGACCACTGTGGTGATGTGATTATCAAAGGAGAGATTACTGTCCACCTGTGTCCCAAGGTCTCTTATCACATTTTCGGCATTAAGTAGACTACCAGCTATGTGGTAGTTCATGGGTACAGAGTTTTTACCAAAGGGGATGACAATACACTTTTTGGCATTGAGCTTCAGGCCATGGCTTTGACACCAGGTATCTGTCTCACTGAGGCCCTTTTGTAGTTTGTCCACATCGTTAGGAGTTTCGATTATGGCTCCTAGTTTGCAGTCATCTGCAAACTTTGTTAGCCAAAGACCTTCTGTGTTGGCCTGCACTTCAGAGAAGTAGATACCAAACAGGAGAGGACCCAGGACTGAACCCTGTGGTACTCCACTTGTCACTGGTCTGATGTCGGATTTGGAATCAGCTACTTTCACAGTGTGGGTTCTGTCCATGAGCCAGTTGGCAACCCATCTTGTGACATAGGGATTTATACCTAGTTTAGTGAGCTTATCTATAATTCCAGAGTGGGGGATGGTGTTGAAAGCCTTGGCAAGATCTAGATAAGCTGTGTGAACCATTTTACCCTCATCTATGGATTTGGTGACTGCTTCAAAGAAGTCAATCAGGTTTAGGAGACATGATCTGCCTTTTACAAATCCAAACTGGGTAGGGTCCAGAGTTTGGAGATTACCAATGTCTTTGTTTATGAGTTTCACGATGATACGTTCAATGGCCTTGCAGACCAGGCTCATCAGGCTAATGGGGTGGTAGTTCCCGGGGTCCGTCGTGGCTCCCCCTTTGTGGAGTGGGATAACCATCATGGTGCGCCATTCAGTGGGTACAAAGCCTGAGGGGAGGCTATGATTGAACATGGTACTTAGGTAGGGTGCCAGTTAATTCTGTAGTTTGTGTAGAACGCAGCCTGGGATATTGTCAGATCCTATGGATGCTGTGTTCTTGACTTTGGAGAGTGTGTTTTTTACCTGTGCAGCCGTGATTATAGGAACTTTGCATTCTTCCAGTATAGAGATGGGACCTCTAGGGGTGAGAGTAAAGTTAGCACTGAACCTATCTGCTAGGATGTTGGCAATATCAGTTGGTTCTGTATATTTAGTGCCATTGTGCTGTAACTCAGAGCAGATCTGAGTGTTCCCATTTAGATTCTTGACATAGCTATAGAATGCTTTGTGGTTGTCTTTAGAGTCGGTGGCAATTTTGTTTTCGTAACTAGCTTTGGAGGATTTTATGAGGGATCTCAGCTTCTTACTGAGGTTGACCAGGGAGTTCCTCCAGTCATGGGATTTTACTCTTTTTTGCAACAGTTTCTTTCTTCTGTTGTAGAGTTTGTTTATGGCAGAGGACCACCAGATCAGCTTCCTTTTTTGGAGGATAGCATCTTGGTTCTATTAGGGATAGCATGATCCATGCACTCGTGTAAGTGCTTATAAAGTGCATTTGTGTAGGATTTGGCAGTCATACCTCTATTGTCCGTCTGCATGGGTGTCATGAAGTTTGCCACTTCTGTCTTAAGAAGTGTGAAGTTGGCTTTGGAGAAGTTCTTTATGATGGTTTCCCTAATTGGGGGTGGGGGTGGGATGTGGATGTCTAGGCTGATTAGCTTGTGGTCAGATCTGACCAACGAGGAATTGACCTCTGGTGTGGAACACCGGTTTCCCATGTTGGTAATGACCAGGTCTAAGATATTGCTGCCCCTGGTGGGGGTGTGAAGAAGTTGATCCAAGGCGTTGGAATTTATGAATTCTAGAAAACGTTGAGCAAAAGAATTGGTACATGAGCAGTTTTCCCAGTTAATGGTGGGGTAGTTGAAATTGCCCATTATTAGGGTGCTGGGTTGTACCCTAATACTTTCCAGTGTATCTAGAAATGAGGAGTGTGAATCCTGGGGCATGGTGGGGGGACTGTAGCAAGCTACAATTTGGATTGCGGTCTTGCCCAGAGTTAGTTGCACTTGGATAATCTCGGATGCATTATGCTGTGCAACTAGCTTGGAGGTGTGGATATCCTTAATGAATATGGACACGCCTCCACCTTTAGTGCTTCTTTCTGGGTTAGGTGGCCAAAAGGTGTGGTATGAATTGAAGCCTGGTAATGCAGGGATGCTCTCTGGAGCTTTGAACCAGGTCTCTGTCACTGCACAGATGTCAATGTTCTCCATTTTAAGGAGTGCCTTGAGTGAGTGCATTTTGAGGTTTAGACTTCTAGCATTGAGTAGCATTACCCTCAGATTTTGCTTGCTTGTACTTGTTACAGTGGTGAATTTGTCATTTGAACCTTGCCTAAAAAAGGCACTATAGGGGTGGCAAAAGCCTTAGCCAGTATCCGGAATCCTAAGGGCGACAGGTGCAGGCCATCTCTGGCAAAGCATCGTGGACTGTCAATCATGTCATCCCAGGCAGACAAATACTGGATCCCCTTAGAATGACACCAGAAGCTTAGCCAATTGTTGAAGTCAATCATTTTGTCCTTGTACTGTGGTATAATTCTGGGTGATGGCAGGATGCGACTCGGGGTTAGTGTCATACCTGCCTGGGATACAAGATCGGAGAGCTCCTCCATGTCTCTTTTCATGTAGTCCAGGGAGGTACGTCTCAGGTCATTCAGTGACCTGAGTGCATGCGTTATGTGGCAGATCCTGGCACCTGACAGTCAGCTGACAGTAACTTTCTCCTTGTTTAGTCTAGTGAGTGGAACATCAGTGTGCCTGACTATAGAGTCACCTATGACTAGAGTGTTGGGTACTTTGTTATGCCTTATGGGCTGTGGTTGAGTGGCACACTGAGTTTGTGGGCTATGTGTCATTTGGGTTGTATTGGGGGGTGGAGTTTGCTTGCATTTATGCTTTAGATGTCCCTGATGCTTGGGCAGGTTTTTATTGAGAGCCTCTGCAAATGTAGGTGTGTGTTTTGTGTTTCTATGTGTGTGTTTTGGTGGTGTAGGTTTTGAGGGACTATGTAATGAGTGTGGTGCGGTGCAAGTGTTTACCTTCTCCTCTTGACTGTCTAGTCCAGTCTTGGGTGAAGAGAGCTTTACTTCCAGTTTGGCTATATAAGTGCATCTCTCACAGGTTGTAGTGTTGGGTGGTAGGAGGAGAGGGTTGTCTGTGTACATGAGGCAGTTGCTGCATTGCCCCAAGATGCCCAGATTCATCAGGTAGACAGGAGAAATCACTGGGAGCTGACCCTTAGACATGCCTGGATAGGTGCTTATTTATTAAGTACTAAAAACTGCTTTCCACTAGACAAGTGAGGAAAGTTGAGTGCTGTAGTAATTTGCAGCTTATGTAGTGCTTACAATGAGTAGTGGGAGTGAAAGCAACATTTTTTCAAGACTGATAAAAATATGTTTTAGGATTATTAGCATTACATAAAATCTGAAAATGGTGCTTTTTAATTTCTATTTTGATAGGTATCTGTGCTATCAGTGTACAGTGTCAGAGTCTCTCAGTGAAAAGCTCCCAAATTATACAACCAGACATCTCACACATCTACTCAAGCAGCATGTTTATTAAACAACACACAGCCTATCCAATTTAACCCACAAATGTTCATTATACCATATCATCTATTAACTAGAACAGCCTAAAAATCCTCTCCTTATATGATGTTGTAAATTTATTCAATACAACTTTCCTAAATATCCTAAACAGCCTTTCTACCTCTAGAAGAGAAAGACTAAAAACAAATAATACAGTTTGGCTATTTATAAAGAGTAGAATGCTACTCCAGGGTTGCAAAAAAGCGTGGAAAGAATGGCAAAATATAAAACAACTCAATAGCTCAAAAACTTCAGAATGCTCTGAAATCATACTAAAAAGCAAATAAATGAAGACAAACATATATACGTACTATAACAACTTTTGGAATAGTAAATACAACCCTAAAGAATTCTGGTTAGCCATTAAAGCAATCTTACATCCTGGCCAAAATTAATCTCTAATCTCACTCCCAATAACTCACTACTCAAAAATGCAATAGAATTCAACTGTTATTTCATAGTCCCTAATCAAGGACTCCCTAACATGTAATCCTTACCCAGCCCAACAACCACATGTCACTCCATCGACTTTCACCTTCAAATCTGTGCCCACATCCTAAATAAAACTACTCTTAAACTCAAACCATACTCTCCTTCAGCTGATGAACTTCCAATCGAGTACCTTAAAATGGGTCTATATCAGTTTGTTCAATGGCAGATCACTGAATCGCCATTTGTCGAACCCCTAATTATCGAAGCTGCTAATTGCCAAACAAAATTTTTAGCAAATCTTTTCCTAGGATAAACCAATGATAGACCACCCTAGCGACCATAAAGAAAATAATAAATTTTAAAACCTACCCCGAGTGGGGGACTTCACCTCCCCACACACCTCCTAACTAAATATACCAACTCCAAGATTGCACTACAATGGGGAAAAAGGCAAATTCCAGATGATGGCCAACCATTGATTTGTCCTAGGAAAAATTTTGCTGAAAACTCCATTTGGCGATTAGGGTCTTCCCTAATTAGGGGTTCAACGAATGACAGTTCAATGATCTGGCATTCAACAAAGTACTATAGACCTCCCCCTTAAAGTAGCAACCAATAGTATTGTCAATCTTGTCTCAATCCTTATAATTAGGTCACTCCAGGAATCCCACATTCCCGTTCTCTTGAAAAACACACATCCCTCTACACAAATGAGGAAATTCAATAGACTTTACTATTGACGTACAACATTCTTACCCCCACAAAAAAAAAATATATATATATATATATATATATATATATATATATATATATATATATATATGGGTTCCTATGAGTTCATCGAAATGTCAAATCACCGACACTCACCTCTTCGACACCAAACCATCGACTTTCATATCATCGACAATTCCGGTAAGCGATCTTCCCCCTTGCAGGACCCATGGTAGCGCTTGTTTCTCTGGTACGACATAAATAACAACACTTTCAAGGTAAATTATACAGAATCACGTAAACCCTACTCGTTGTAACACAGGAACAAGCGCTACCATGGGTCCTGCAAGGGGGAAGATCGCTTACCGGAATTGTCGATGATATGAAAGTCGATGGTTTGGTGTCTAAGAGGTGAGTGTCGGTGATTTGACATTTCGATGAACTCATAGGAACCCATATATATATATATATATATATATATATATATATATATATATATATATATATATATAAAAATATGTTCAAAATAATTGCTAAACTATCTCCTGCAGGAAGAACTCCTATTCCTCACACAACACTGCTTCCATCTCTTCCATTGTACCAACACTGGACTTCTAACCTTAACAGACATTGTCAATAAAACTAATTATAATGGCAAACTAGTCTCCTCCTTATTTCTAGACTTATCAAAAGCCTTTGACACAGTTTTTACAGCAAACTTCTACTTGAAATGTCCTCAATAGATCTATCTCAGCCCACCCTTCTAAGGTTCAAAAGCTGCTTGTCCAATAGGTATCAGAAAAATGGCACTTCAGCCTCTCTTCATACCTCCCAGTCACTACCAGTGCACCACAAGGCTCTATCCTTGGTCTCCTCCTATTTCACATTCTCACCAACACTCTCCACACATCCATGCAACACGCTTCTGTTATACAATACACATATGTCTCCACACTTGTATGCACATCAGGCAACCTGGTAGAGCTAAAAAAAATATCCAGGAAGTTTAAACAGCCACTGAAACATGACTTTCTAACTTTCAACTTATGATCAGCCCCTACAAAAAACAAACTACTACTTTTTTTCCATAAATCTCGCTCTCATGAAAAATAAATTAAAATACTCACCCTTAATAATACAACTACTGAAGTGACTTCTCACAGCAAATTATTAGGGATGACAGTGGATGATAATCTTAAATTCAACCAGTATATACAACACTGCATAACAAAAATCACTAAAAACCTGGGATGCTTTACAGAAGTAAAAACTTCCTTACCAGCACAAATAAAACTACACTTTTCAATACTTACTTCCTCCCCCCGATATTTTATGGTGCTCCCATCCTTACTAACCTCCAGGTATCACAAAAATCAAAGCTTGATCTGCTTATCCAACACTAAATATTATTCTTTACAGTTATGTTCCCACTCGGTCATTACAATCCAATGACCAAAAACTCCTCTTTGTCCACAAACCTATCAAATCTGCTGGCACGGTCTATACATACACCATGGTGCTAAGGCCTGGAACTCCTTACCTGTATCCATTAGGTCAATACTCTCCTGCCAGTCCTTTAAAACCCTTCAGAAACACTTCCTAGCCAAAATCTAGTTCTGTTCTTGCTCAACCTCAGGATAAACTATATTCCTAAATATGTTCAAGCAGCTTTTCATACCTTACACCTCCGTATTCCCCTTTCTTCACTCACTTCCTTAATTCACTCATATTCTCTCCCCAACTTTATCTAAATATGCCATAACCCTATTTTTTTTACTTCCATTTCATATTGCAATTTCTATTTGCATTATGCTAACTTACATTTAATTTCTCTAAACTGGCTAAAATTTCACTAAATATTAAATCATTGTCATATAAGTTGTATCTACTCTTAACCAATGTTTTCACATTATGTCTAATTTGGTATAATTGTTTAAACTGAAGATTTTTTTTATTGTTTTTAATTGTATTATTTTGAAGATTGTAAAATTATTGTTCTTAAAATGTTTTTGTAATACTTTGTAGATTTCCTCCTCAGGCCTCATCTACTCAGTTGAACTTTCCCTATATTCAAATGACAATAAATAAATCAATAAATTTAACTCTGAAATTTTAAATATTTTTCATTATGTTTTTCATCTAAGAATGTGTAGGCAATTCCACGTTTTAACTTTATTTTTCCTTGTGAACATTAGGGCCAGCATATTTTCAACTAATCAAACTTGAACAATGAATAACCATAAAAAAGGACATAGTTCTCATGTGAAAACAAGATTGGCCTGCCTCCCTAAATAAATGTGGAGCATGAATGGCATTGAAAATCACAGACTTAATTGATCTGTATTTTCAATAGAGTGGAGCTTTCCACTTGAATATGAAGAAATGGTTCCCTTGAGTTTGACCAAATGTAAGTTTGTTAAACAAATGCAGGAGGTGTGATTTTAATGTCGATGGTGAAGATGGTCGAATAGTGGATATGTTGAAGGTACGGATGGCTGAACAGTGGATATGTCAACCATACAGAATGTTGATAGATGTAAGTGGGGTTGGTGAAGTAAGAGCATGTGTCTGTATGTATGTATTGGATTTAGGGTTAGGGTTTGAGGTGAGTGAAGGATGGGTGTTGTGCGTTTGTGTAAGAGTCTATTTATTTTTAAGGGAAGGGTTAGGTTAGGGGATAGATGTAATATTGTTAGTGAGTGTTTGTGAATGTTTGTGTGTCTGATTCTGTCATGTGTAGTGACAGTGTTACAGAAAGGTTTTAATGACCTTAAGGCATAGGGTTAGGGTTGGGGGAAGAGTCAGCACCATATCTCTCAATCGTACCGAATACCTCAGAATTTACCATTTTTGAGAGCAAAATAATGGGGTGCCACAAATTTCTGAGTGGCCCCTTCAATTCCCAATATTTTTTTTATTTACAATTTTAAGTTATGGCTGACATCATCACAGATCATCAATGTGCAGGTTCGTGCGTGATGGCATCAGCTTCGTGAGGCAGTGCCAGTGCCTGACTGCCTGTTGGACTCAGAGACTGGGGTGGGAGTTTCAAATTCAAACCACAGTGGGTGGTGACATGATGTTGCCGTTACTACTAGTAATTAGTTATTTTCTTTGGTGATGGCTTTCGCTCAAGCTGCTTGCATCATTTTCTTTTCATTTACGATTACTGACTTGAACACAACAGTACTTTGCATGGCATACTTTTCAGGACTAGCCTCAAGGACTTGCTCCAAGATAACTGTGACCACTTTTTCATTGATCAAGATGGCTTCCTCTACGGGTATGTTCTTGACTACCTCAATGACCAGCACCTTGTCCTCCTGCCTGATCGCTTTCCAGAGAAGGAGTGAGCAACTTCTGAGTTATTTAAAGATAAAAGAGTGAGTCAGGGCTTTTCAAATTAGTACAATGTTGCATCTTTTAGTCTTGTACTACTGCAGTTATTACTATGTAGTTGTTGTGAGAGGTATCCATTAAACCTACTTGTAATGGAGGAAGCATAATGATACCAATATGCAGAGTTGCACTAATTAGGCATTTGTTTGCTTTTGGCTATTCTGTCTCTGAATTTCAAGGACTTTATGTATGTAGACGTTGGCGGTCTTCCAGTTTATATTTTGTTGCACAACTTGACCTTTTATTAAACTATGTAACATTTTTCGTCCCAGGAAGTTGCATGGTGTTGGTGAATAGAAAGATGTTTCAGGGAAGACGTTTTCAACCGACTGATGTGATGCTAGTATGGATATGACATTGCATGGAGTTGATGTCTTTGTTTGGGCTGTCAAGAGTCCGAGGATGGATTATTAACTGGAGCGCTTTGTTCTACCTAGTTCATGGTGTGGTTAAAAAGATGAAACTGCTGGTAATGCAGTCTTTCTTCCCTTTTTTATAGCCATTGCACAGACCAAACTTTTCCCCAAGATTATCATGCATGTTTTTTTTCAAACACTGTTAAGCAATTTAGGGTATGCTGGAAAGGATGGGTTAGTATCTGTTGGTTTAATGATTCTAGACAGCAATTTCTATGCATAAATTAAGGGATTCAGTCAGGGGCTGTAACTGCTGTATTTCAATGATTTTCCACTTCAAGCTGATCTTCAAGTTCTGTAAAGAAATGTTTGTACTCTAACCATTTTTAATGTGAATCTTGGGTGTGTGGTTAGTTGTTAAGTGAATTTCATAAAAGAATAATACATACTGTAAACTCAGATAGCTGCTAGAATATTAGGTTTTGCATTATTATGTACTTTCTGAGGGATATGAAGTCTGAAATTCATATGTCTGCTATTATTTATTATTATTTAGTGACTTCATTTTTCATGTTGGTATCCCACAATTCCACTGGAGTGGGTGGAGTTGCACGATTGTGTATGCAAATTTTACATTAATCAGCAGCCTGATTTTTCATTAGTTGTATCTACTTTACATGGGCCTTTGTCCACATTTTTCATGTTTCCAGGTTGAGAGGTATAACTTAGCACCCATGACTAAGGTGGTGCAGGGGAATGAGGCCAGTAATTAGAGAAAAATAAAAAGCATTACAGTAGCATTTTGGCTTAATGTTCCTCTGCTGTAGGGCCTACCTAAATATTTGCTCTTATGTATCCACATGAGAATCTGAGAAGTTTTCATGAAGATCACCTAATAGTATGCAATAATCTGCATTACATAATTTTTATGTACTTTAGATAACTGTATCAAACTAACTTTGGAGGTTTGTGGAGAGAGACAAACAAAGCAGTCAAGACAAAGAACTTATTAAGAGATATTCTAAGTGAAAAGGAATTAAGTATCTCTAGCTCTCTTTCTAACATAACAGATAGTTAATTCAGAGCAAGAATAAGCCTGTTCCAATAGAATTATTACACTTCTTAAGTTATCTTCCAATGACCACCACTAAACAGCACCCTGGTGGAACTACACACTAACACAAGTTAGAATCTTTACACACTGAGTCCATTAAAACACAGGTATTGAACATACATTTGAAATATCATGGTCACTGTTATTTTAGTGCATTTCCATTTCCTGTAACTATTACTTCTTTGAGACTCCTGCATCTTTGTAGGGTTCCACAGTGTTTGATTTTGGCCCCATTTCTTTTCAGGATTTATATACTTCCAGGTGGTGATGTCATTAAGGGGAATGAGTCTGAAATATCAGTGCTTTACTTCTCTTCCCCTACGATACCATCAAGGATTACTGCACCATCGAAGTGCATGACAGCCATGTAATTCTTGCTGGACCTGATCAAGGTGCAGACATTATTAGTGTGTATGACTGCTATGTCCTCCACTTTAACCTGTCTTTTCCCTATTGCTATTTACGGAAACAACACAATGGAGTTTGCATCTGGAGTGCAATATATGGGAGTGGTTTGGATGAAAAAAATCAGTTTATCATCTCTTTACAGAGGGAAAACTGATATACCAATCAAAGTTTTATTTTCCACTTCCACCCTTTTCTCCATGTTTAACTGATTTCAGTGTTGGTGTATATTTAGAGATTGGGGATGCAGGGACTTGGCCTTATATCAGGGGGCAATGGGACCTTGCTCCAGCAAAAAAAAAAAAAATGTTGTGCAGTACATGGAGTGTCACTAGACGTGTGATGTTTTGGGAATTAAATGTTTAGTCACAATTAATCAGCTATGGAATAAACATTATGTGACGAATCATAGTATACCAGTTTTGGATGATGCCTCTTAAGGACTAAATAACAATAGTTGATAAATCTTATTTATAACACCTCTGGAACCTTATATAAGTCAAACATTTCATTCTATTTGAGGACCTAGCAATAGTCCTTTTTATTTTGGCTTCTTCTCAGCTGGTTTAATGCAACACCCTTTATCTTAAGAATCCAGATGCAGGCCTTGACCACCGTCAGCAAGTTCAGATTTCCATGTTAATCAACTTACATCATAACCACATTATGGCTGTGCTATGGAGTCTGTAAACTCTGACTCTAAACATATTCTGTTTTGTATAATTCAGTAATTCCAGAAATGTACCTGGATTTGGTATACATTCATTTCCTTACCTGGGTCCACTCTTACAGAAGACCCATTTGTTTCAGAATGCATTTTTAAATTCATAATACAACAGATTATAAAAAACTTATTATTAACTATGATGATGTTAGACCAGTAATCTATATTAAATTTATGTTTAGCATGTTGTGCAAAGTGTTCAAGCCTTAACCTTACTTTCTTAAACAAAATGGAGGTCATATGATTAAATGGAACATTAAATGATGGACACATACAAAAACAAATAAGGCAGCACAGAATGGCAGTAGGGTACACCTATTTTGAGCTTCAAATGCATAGGCTTTAGTGCATTTGCATATTTGACAACAGAGGTGAAACTGGAGCTCAGACAGGAAGAAATTAGATTCTGAATATTAAAGGAACAGGAAGTATTCTGCAGATTGATGACCAAATTAGCCAATAAGGTGTCAAATAGTTGCCAAACAACATTTAAGAATGTATTTTCTCCCTGCCTACCCTACATATCCCACAATGAAAAGGACATTTATAAGAATTCCTGAAAATGGTAGTGGGGTAGACTTAAACATTAACCTATTATAGGAAATAGTACAAAACATATTTAATAAGATCTGGTAGGTGCAGGGGTATTCAAAATAACTATGAAAAAACAGACTATTAATATGTCAAAGTGGCACATAAAAGTAGAGATAGAAATGCACCATACATTATATGGCAATAGATCAATAGAACTGTATATTCAGATTACAAGATCCTGGCACTATCTGTCACCCGTCTTAACTTGTATACCTCTAGGATAGTATTTTGAAAAGCACTGATAAATAAAAATGCTACATGTAATGGGTCCCATGACTATTATATTTAAGGTCTGCAGTGGAACTGCTTCACACTATCTCCTTATCATAATAAAGTTAAACTACTCAGTGATTTATTTCAGAACATCAGAACCATATTAGGGTTTGAGTATACAAAATGCTAAGAGGAAAAGGGGTGCAATTGAAATTGTCCATTGAACAGAATATCTCTAACTAAATTCCATTACATTTGTTAGCAATGTCAGGAGTGGGGGATATATTCCAAAAGGTTCTACGTTTTTTAAAGTGATTTGATATTGTCTGAAGTACGAAGCTTGCTTTCAAGGAGGGAAACATTTCTTTGTTAATTCACAGTAGACAACATTTCTACATTTCCCAGAATAAAAAGAAGATATTCCCTCAAACAAACTGAAGCACTTTGGGACCAAGGATGTTAATGAAACAATTAACAGTTATATGGTTTAGATCATACAGACCTTCATTGCAGACTTTTAATTTCAGATCCATAATTTCAACAAGATAATAAATACCACCAAGAGATTACAGTTCTGCAATTGATTTTTTTTGTCTTCTCTTCTGTTTCATTTTTATTGCAGGATGAGAAAAATCAAGTGTTAACTACCTACATTTGGTACAGACAGGTAAGATACTCACCATTATATCTGAAGATTGTGGCAGCATAGCCTGGGATAAGTCTTGCATTCAAACCACACCTCCCTGTTTTTTTTTATATATGTTGCATTCTGGCAATTCAGCAATCCCACTAGAACAATATTATGAGGGCAAAAAATTAAAAGTTTTTTTAGAAATTGCAGTGCACTATTAATTTAGGTATGTAAAACATGAAATTCAGTATAAGTAAAAGTGTTAAGATAATATGTACCATCATTATACCAGTAACAAAATATACGGATATCAGGTTCAGTATCTGGGTCATGTATTAAACAGAAGACAATAACAATGAATGGTTTGACATCTATATGCCTGTGTGTATGTTTATGTGAGTGTGTATTAAACAGATTTGTATTAGTAGCAGAAAAATAAACTAAATTACATTTTGCTGAATAACAACTGACTAAACTAATTTGACTGAAATCATATTTGAAGGAATCACATTTGATTTAAAATCGTAAAGTGTTACAAAACCATGGGTTAGTATATTGAAGTAAGATATTATGGAGGGACAAAAGTACCCTGCAAAACAAAAAAAATGTAAGGAGTTTTGGTGTAATAAAGTTTTTCAGTCAAATATGATTTTAAGGTATGTTTACTGTAATGAAGTTTTCTATGCTAGCAGTAATTTACTATGTATTTTTTCCTTTTCTCCAATGTTATGTGCCTCTGGAGTTTAGTATATTTAAGTGAGTGGGTGTGGGGGCAAAGCCCCCAGCCCCCACATGGGGAGTGCTTAGGTGCTTTCCACTTGAAAAAAGCAAGTGTGTAAGGTATTTTTGGTTTTGTAAAGTTTTTTAGTGAAAGGCAATTGTATGAATTGTGTTTTTAGTCAAATATGTTCAGTCAGTTGTGATTCAGTCAAATTCACTACACTCATATGTATTCTATATATATTTTATACACGCACGGACACACATGTATATACATATGTAAGTGTGCATGTATATGCACACACACACACACACACACACACACACACACACACACACACACACACACACACTTGTTTATATATATATATATATATGTATATCTGTATGTGCATGTGTGTGTGCATGCGCTCATGTGTGTATACATGAGTACAGCACTTGAAGCATCTTTAAATTAGACTAAAACATTGTCACCAGGCTTGTTCTTCTGGAAAATGCAGACTGCCAAATGTTGATGTCTATTTTGTCAACATAGTTTGACTGATACAACAGATTGTGAACAAGTGTGCGATATTGCCAGTCTCTGGGGATTGTGCAGTCTTGGAGTTGGTATATATAATTAACAGGGGGAAACTATGTTTTTATTTTTTTTTTTGTATTTTTTTGCATTTTGTGAGGGTGTTTCTCATGCATGCGTGATGATTTGTCAGCTTTTGCATTTTCGACTTTTCTGTCGACATTTAGATTTGCTGATTAGAGTAAGTATACCCATATATGTCTGTTTGTCTCATTAGTGGCCAGAAATCTAAGACATAGAAGCCAAAACGAATAAATGCAAAACAATTCTCTGTTTAAGAAAAATACCATTATGATAATGGAAGCCCAACCTGTCAATTCACAGGCTGTTTCTCCTTAGCAAATGATTTTATTTATTAGCAAACTGCAACTGCCAAAAGAGTGTATACTGTTTTTTTTAGGGTAGAGAGCCCTTTCTCCATACATGATCACGAGTCCATGAGTGCCTGCTATATTTGTGTGAATTTTATTAAATCAATTTATCCACTAAAGGGAAACAAAAAAATATGCTTTCTTTTGTGCAAAACTTAACCTGTAGATGAGGTCCCTGCAGTCAGATAGCCCATTCCAGTAATGTTAAGTCTAGACCAACTTTACTAAAAGTAGAAAATATAGTAACAGAGATAAAACAACTGGAATTGGGATCTTTAGAAAAGGAATGGAACAAACTTCATATGAAAAAATGGGAATTGTGGGAACAATATATACAGAGAAGGAACGAGGTTTAACAGGCAGGATTTGAATGAGCCATATAATGCTTAACTGACAATGACTGGATAGATTATAAGTGATGTATAATGTTTGCAACTACAGTTGTTTCAATGGTGTCTGTGATATATAATGTTTGCAACTAAAGTGGTATCAATGTTGTTTGTTTTTGATTTATATAAATGTGAGATTGCGTATGTCATACGTAATAATTTAAAAAAGATGTTTATTGAAAAAAATGTTTCTGCTATTGCACTTAAAAAAATCTGTTTTTTTTTTTTTTAAAGACATAACTATTAGCAATATGTAGTGTTATCCTCAGTGACTAACAGACTCCATAGAGACTGTATGGATGTGTTAGGAAACATCTGATTAATAAAGGAGAAAATGGCTGCTTAAGTACAACGCAGCCCCAGACGGTTTAGTATTAGCAGAACATGGTTGGTTTAAAGATACTCCCACTGCTGCCACCATTTTTCTCCTTAACATTGTGGAATTCTTTGCTCCCACTGCTGCCACCATTTTTCTCCTTAACATGGTGGAATTCTTTGCTCCCACTGCTGCCACCATTTTTCTCCTTAACATGGTGGAATTCTTTGCTCCCACTGCTGCCACCATTTTTCTCCTTAACATGGTGGAATTCTTTGTAGCATTCACTTCAGACGTGTATATGTCAGAAGATGCTTTTAATTCTTTTTCACTGCTTTTCATGCATTTTTGCACGTGTGTTTTCCACATTTTTTGTTGTTGTCAAGCCACATTTAAAATCTTCATTCTTCTAGCACTGGAGAGTGAGAGAGAGAAAGGGAGATAGAATGGGTAGGCTGCAATGGTTTTCATGTTGCAAACATATTTTTATTTTGTAAATACTGGCATAATTAGCAGTAACACATTTCTGCATTCCACAAATGTTGCATTGTATAAATGCTGAACTTCTGAATGTAGACATTGTAAGATAAAAATAATAAGATATGCAAACATGAAGTTGGGCTGTTGCTGGGATGAGAAAATGTCAGGCAGATTTGGAGATCCACAGTGGGTGGACTGGTGAGGTATGGGGTTGGCAGATACATTAACCACTGCCCTCATTACTGGGCCAAAGTGAAATTCCACATTTTAAGCTGTTACGTGAAATAACACATTTTGTTTTTGTGTTTTTCTGCCCTTTGTTAACTGGGGAATAGCTGGGATTGTAAGCAAATGCAGACAGGGTGTACTGCATAAATGTGGACCAAAATGAGGAAATGCATTATATAATGCAGAAATGTCATTGTTCTGAAGCAATGATGTAGAGAAGTGTGTATTTTATGCAGAAGACACCCACACAGATACACACATCTGGTCATCAACAAACAAGCCACTCTTACTCAATCAGACTAAATGAAACACATCATACACTTGTGTGGACAGTCCAAAACACATACAGAGACACACAGACATACACAGACTCTCAAATCCCAAAACAAATCACAAAAATGTGACGAGCTAGGCAGATGCATACTCATTCTCACGTCCATTCATACAGCCTCACCCATGTTCCTACATGGATTCTGACATTTTCATTTCATTGGCCACTAAACCACCTCAAGGCCAACCTATGACAGACAGGAATTTCAAGTCATAACCAATAGTATTTTATGTATATTTCTGCAATTTTTATTCTATTTTTTGCATAACAAAAAACAATCACTCAATTCTCATACAACCTATATAACTACACAGTATAATGATTATTTTTTTTACTTCACAGCACCTATCTGCCTGTGTTTTCCATTTCAGTAAAGAACACATTCAGAAGAAATGTAAAGGTTCACCTTATTTAACTATACTGTGCCTTTATTTTACTTCTATAAGCTTTTCTATTGAGAATTCTGTGAATTTCAGCCATATGAATGACATGAGCTTCATATTCTTGCAGACTTTTCAGCTTTACAGGGAAACTACCTACATCTATGGGTAATCCTCTCTCAGTTCATTGATCTGCCCTTGGAGATAGCTAGCATATGTAACTACTTTTAGTTATATTTCCTCACTCTGATGTCCCTATTCAAGTATTTCCCATAGTAAAGTATAACATTTTGTTTACCATACTCACATTACATATTTATCAAGATCACATTGCATAGCTCTTAGACCAAATAGGGAGCATCTGGGATGACGATTAATGGGAGCTAACACAGATGGAGCAGTAAAAGCTGCTCATAAGCATTGTTTGGCTGCATCGGTGTGTTTGTGGACGTCAGCTCTGTATTTAATACAATAAGTTTGGGACTTCTTCACTGTTCCAGCTTTCCATTCCTGTTTCCACCTGTCAATGAATCACCAATTTTCTAACCAATAGGAAACAATGCTCAACATCCCAACTGTATGCAGACTCACCACCATTCCTGATGACCCTGATGATGGTTGTATCATCTGTGTATTTAATAAGTTTGACAGAGGGGTGCTTAGAGGTACAGTCATTAGTGTAGAGTGAGAATAGAATGATGTGATGATAATGATCTAAATTTTATCATCACATTGAACAAAACATGCTGGAGGGATAGGTTCCTGACCCAGAGACTCCCCATACTCTGGAACAGACTGCCCATACATGTCAAGCAGAGCACCTCATTGGCCCTCTTCAAAAGGAACCTTGATGATTGGATGGGAGATAGGAAATTCACCCCGGGGATCATGTCAGTCACCCTGCTAGACAGGGGCCCAGAGAAGTAAATATTGTGGGAACAAATTTCCAGGGAATTGTTATGGCTAGGCTTGCATAGGCCTTAGGGCCGATAGCCTAGTACCAACCTATGAACTTATGAACAGCAGGTGAAACTGGGGGAAATTTACATCTAGCTATCACACGATCAATACAGGTGCCCCCCAGGGATGTGTGCTCTCCCCAGTTCTATTCTCACTCTACACTAATGACTGTACCTCTAAGCACCCCTCTGTCAAACTTATTAAATACTCAGATGATACAACCATCATCAGGGTCATCAGGAATGGTGGTGAGTCTTCATACAGTTGGGATGTTGAGCAACTGGTCCTTTGGTGTAGTCAGAATAATCTGGAGATGAACACTCTTAAAACTGTGGAGATGACAGTGTACTTTAGGAGTGGTACTACAATATTATTCCCCCTCTTTATATTTAATACTGCTGTGTCAGTTGTGGAATACTTCAAATTTTTGGGATCTATAATCTTTGGGACTTGAAGTGGGAGACCAATGTAGGGGCCATCATAAAAAAGGCACAACAGCGAATGCACTTTCTGCTACAGCTAAGGAAGTTCAACCTCCCACAGGAACTGTTGATTCAGTTGTATACAGCAGTCACAGAGTCTGTTCTCAGCTCATCCATAGCAGTGTGGTTTGGATCTTTGTCTAATCATGACAAAAATAGATTACATCGAATAGTCAGGTCTGCTAAAAATATCATTGGTGCTAGTTTGCCCACCTTACAGGACCTGTACTATTCCAGAGTCATGAAAAGGGCATGGAAGATCATCACCGACCCTTCACATCCTGGCCACCATCTTTTTGAACTATTACCATTGGCCAGTGCAGTGGTAGCATTGTTGCCCCACAGCAAGACGTTCTCCCATTCAGTTCTTGGCTGGAGTGTGGGGAGTGCCTTCTGTGTGAAGTCTGCATGTCCTCCCCATGGTTGGGTGGGCATTCGAAAGACATGCATAAATGGGCGTGCCTTCGTTGAAGGTTGAATGTTGAGCTGGCATCTCGGCGTTCATCAAAATCTACTGCCAATCTTTAGCAGACCGGAGTTCTGCTGTGGCAACCCCTAACCAGGAAAAGCTGAAAGACAACAACAACCATTGGCCACGTGTTATACATTAATGCGCACCAAAACAAGCAGATGTAAGAACTTTTTTTTCCCCAAAGGCCATCAAGTTCATAATGGTTAAGCCAGCTTGTTAGGCTGGGATATTTTCTTTTCCCAAGCCTCCAAGGATTCTGCAGTATTGTTTACATATTGTTAATACTTGTTTCTTTCAGAGTTTATTTCAGTATTTCTTGCAATGAGTTGCACTTTGCACATTGTATGTATATGTATATTTACATTTTTTTCTCTTGTTCTTAATACTTGCATGTATGTCATTTGTCTTGTTCTTAATAGTTGTATGTATGTTGTTTATATAATTCATACTTGGAGAGTCACTGAAACCAGAGTTAAATTCCTTGGCCAATAAATGTGATTCTGATTCTGATTGTTGATGGGACTTGCAGAAAATAGGTAATGGACATTTCAGCCGTTACCAGCAGAAAGCTGACAATTTTCAGATCCTTTCTGCTTTGGCAAGAATAATTAAAGCTGGACTTGCCCTTCTTGGTAACTCCAGGTATTTTGATCTGCACAGTTCGACACTGAAGAACTGGTTGCTGTGCACCAGCACATTACTGAGTGAAGGCTTTGGCATTTCCTTGAGCCTTTCAGGCAGCATTTCTGACTCTGTCACATTGCACAAAAGAAAACACTAGAGGTCTCCCTACATGAGTAAGTGTGTTACTGCAACAATGCCTATACAAAAGGTCAGAAGATAAGGTGCATATCACTGCAAGTGGAATCATGTGGTAGGTAAGAATGAAGTCAGTGAAAATGTTTTCATGGCTGTTTGTAGACAACCGTTTAGACCCCAGTTCCTTCTATCAAAATTAAGCTTACAAAAAAGAAAGACGGAGTGCTCAGCAGTCTAAGTAGCCAAAGCCTTAACGCAATTTTAATAATTCTAAAAACAAACAGCGTTTTCGCTACTAAATAAGTGTAGCTTCATCAGAGGCAGACAAACACAGAAAAAAGGCGCCAAACAGAATTTATACTAGTGGCAGCCTAAATAAAATCAGCTGGTATATGTTACATCACTTCCTTGCACAATTAAGATGTCAACAAACACCTATTTCTTAAGCAATTCCAGCTAAGAACTACAACATCTTACCCTTCCATCAAACACAAGTTCGTAAAAAAAACTGTTTACACATATAAAACCTTAATACATGTGAAATAAAAACTTTTTAAAAATATATACTTTTAAAATTTTACAATAAACATTTTAAGTTCATTAAATATGAAAAGAAAATGTATTGCATTTGTATATAACTAGAAAATGGTACAATATATAAGAAATCATCCTATATGTTAAATCAATTCTTGGACTCCACACTAAGCAATAGTTGTTAAATCAATGTAATAAAAACAAGCCTATTATAAAAATAACATATCAACGAAGGTAGGATCTGTATTTCAACACAGGGGCTATGTTGCAGCTTTCATTTAAGCCTGGCATATTAAAGGCATCTAATTTAAGCTGCCATTGTAATTCCAAAATTTCCAATAATAAAGAAATAGGACCTCCCCTGATAGATTTATATTTACAGTCAATACCCATAAAAACGAAGTTATGCCCTTGGTTAGAAACCACATGTTTGGCAAGAGCATTCTCACATTTATTATTTCTGATTGCGTATATATGTTGATATATGCGCTCTCTGAATTTTCTATCTGTTTTTCCGACATAAAATGCCGGACAACAAACACAGAGAGCAACATATATAACAGATTTAGTATTGCAATCAATTCTACTGTTTATCCAATATTTTTTGTTTCCAATAATAAATGAACTCCCAGTTCGCAAAACATGGCACCAGTTACACATCCCACATGTAAAACATCCTTTTGTTTTTTGGAAAGCTTGTATTGGTGCTTTTGTTTGCAATAATTCCTTAATGTTGTGACCTCTCCTAAATGTGAACTTTGGTTTATCACCAAGTTTCTCGACCAAAAAGGAATTATTAGTAATGAAATACCAGTTTTTGACAACAATATCTGATATTTCTTTAGAACTCAAGCTAAAAACAGTAGAAAAGGACAAAGAAAAGTCCCTTCTAGGTTCCTCAATACCTGTAACAGGAACAAGAACTGTATTTGCCCCTTCAGTTGACATAACTTGTTGGCTACAATTAACGGGCCCTTGGTCAAGAATTAAGGGGAACAGTATTCCATTCCTTCTTTTATTGGAAACTTCTAATATCATTTCATCTATAACTAAGGGTGGGTAACCCCTGTCTAAGAAAAATTCTCTAAGAACCACACATTCTTCCTCAAAACCTTTCAGTTCACTACACATCCTAACTGCCCTAATTAATTGCCCTTTAATGATGGCTTTTTTTAGTTTGTATGGGTGGGCACTTGTGTAGTGTAGGAATGAATTAATGTAAGTGTCCTTACGGAAAATAGATGAAATGAATCTGTTATTCCCAATATCTTTCTTTAGTTTAACATCCAAATAATCAATCTCACAGGTGTCAAACTTAGAAGTAAACCTTAGGAATGTTGTTGTACTATTAAAGTATTCTATCAAAAGCCGTGCCTCTTCTTCATTGCCCTTGAACAAAATAAAAATGTCATCAAGGAATCTGGTATAAAAACATATCCTATTTTTCCATGATGCATTGTTTAGGACAAATTTCCTCTCCCAGTGTGCCATGAACAAGTTGGCAACAATGGCTCCACAGGGAGACCCCATGGCGACACCCTGTTTCTGGATATAGAATTCTTTACCAAAAACAAAAAAGTTTGAGGACAGGACTATATCTAATAGTTCTGTAATGTTATTGATGACATCTCTTGGAGCTTTTAATTCAGACAATAATAACTCCAACCACTCTATAGCCTCCAAATGAGGTATAGAAGTGTATAAGTCGACAACGTCAACTGTAACAAAGTTGTACTCGCTGTCAAAAGTAAGATTGTTAATACTTTCTAAAAAGCTCCATGAGTCCTTACAAATACTTGGAAGATGTTCCAAGTATTTGTTTAAGATGGAATCAATATATTTAGCTGATGGATAAGAGATGGAAGACCTTCCATCAACTAATGCCCTCATAGGTGGGTCCCCAAGATTCTTATGAATCTTGGGTATACCAAACATAACAGGCGTTCTTGGTTGAGTGATGTTAATATACTCATAAGTCTCAAGGTCTATCCTCCCCTCAATAAAGAGGTCCCTAAAATACCCCTTAATCCTATGAATATTAGTATTCATCTCATTAAGGGATGAATGGTTGTATGCAGGTGTGTCCAAAACCAGTGACATTTTTTCATTATATAAGTCATGTTCAAAGACAACCAAACCCCCACCTTTGTCAGGTTTCATAACCCTGACAGAGGATTCCTTAAGTTGGTTTAAAGCCTGCAATTGCTCTTTTGATATGTTAAAAATACTTTTCCTAACCCCTTTAGTATTGTGCAAATGCCTGATATCTAATTCGCAGGCATTTTCAAAAATACGTAAGCCTACATGTAAAGGGGGGTTAAAAATGCTCGGAAGCTTTATAGCAACTCTATCTTCATCGTTGGAGTTGTTAAACAACAGCTTTAAATTAAGCTTCCTAACAAAGCACTTCAGATCAATAAGTACTTTAACCACATCAAAATGTCTCGATGGGACAAAATTGTAACCTAAGGAAAGTAACTCAACTAACTCAGGTTCTAACGTCAGTGATGAGAAATTGTAAATAGTGAAATCACCTTTTTTGTTCTTAACAATACTAGGGCAGTTAATGGCTCCTAAAGGTATCGGTTCAACTATTAATTCTTCCAATTCCTGTTCTTCTTCCTCCCCTGGTTCTGATTGGGTCCTTTCCCTAAAAAATGTGAATTATCTTTGTTTGAATTATCATTTTTTGAATTGTTGGTATTGAAAGATTGAGCCTCATTTCCCCCTCCTTTATTCTTGTTTCTATTACTTCTTCTTACTACGTTCCAATTACTAGTAGAAGTAGTAGCTTCCTCCTCATCCAAAACTTGTGTGTCAGTACCTGGACCCTTATCATGCCCAGAAGCCGAGTCATCATCTTGACTAACAAGTTTTGCCAATTTAGGGTAAGCTGTATTGGACGAATAAACTAGCCTGTCCCTAAATAATTTCTTAGTTTTTTGAGTTTTCAGCTTACCCATATAAGAATCGATACTTGCAAAAATGCGTTCGTAATCATATCTGAACTTTTCAAAGGAAACAAACATTCTAATTTCCTCATCTAGTAATTTAATTTCTGTAGTCAAATTATCAATGCATGCAGTATAGTGTTTAATAATCAACTCCAAAAGATCAAGTCCTTGTCTTTGAAACATCGCCTTTAAATCAATAAGAAAAGCATTTTCTTTAATTAAACCCGAGGGTGTAAAATTATTCCTCAAACCCTTGGGTACCATATTTTCAGAAATGCACTGCTTGAAATAAGCAACTTCTAACTGTAATTTACGTATCTTTAAAGTCTTATTGTCCAGAATTTTGAGCTTCTCAGAAACATCAAGTTTACCATCATTGGAACACATAGGACTCTGCACCGGCAGACCATCGCATAAAGGTTGCAAAAAAGATAAAAAGTCACCTGCATTGTTAATCCACTCTGCAGCCGATGAAACGCCAATAAGTGCCTTTCCATTTGTCAATGTATTAGTGGAATGTGAGTCCTCTTTTTGAGTCTCTATGGAACCATTGGAAGCCCGTTGTATCCTTTGCTTCTGTCCCGGTGGTATGGAACTCTGCACAGAACTACTATAGGAAATGTTCTGTACCCGCTTCGGTAAATTCCCGGTAGTGGTTGCTGTTGGTAATAACTGACACGCTACTGAAGAAACGGGATTAATCACCGCACTTCCCTCACTGGTTTCAGCGACTCCACGTACTTCCGTAAAGCCCGGAGGGACTTCTCCAAAGTTGTCCGAAAGTGCAGGGGGACTCTGTCACATTGCACAAAAGAAAACACTAGAGGTCTCCCTACATGAGTAAGTGTGTTACTGCAACAATGCCTATACAAAAGGTCAGAAGATAAGGTGCATATCACTGCAAGTGGAATCATGTGGTAGGTAAGAATGAAGTCAGTGAAAATGTTTTCATGGCTGTTTGTAGACAACCGTTTAGACCCCAGTTCCTTCTATCAAAATTAAGCTTACAAGTACAATTACATTTAAATACAATTACAATTAAAGTAAAAAAATGACCAGATTCAAAGTGCCTCTTTATATGTTAAGTAAGCATATCCTAACAGTTTTTAACAGGTTCTATGTACAGAGAAACATGAAAATAAAAATGGACAATATACAGAGAGATGCATCTGTAAACCTGACCTAAGGAAAGTGTAACTGTGCGGTGACAGAAAGTAGAATAGAGAAAACTCACAAATAGGATGATGGTTTCTTCAGTTATATTTCTCAGTTAATGTATGTTCTTTATTGACATCTTTCCTGAAAAAAAAAAACATACATACTATCAGTGGGCATAGGTGTCTATATTGAAAAGAGGTAATTCAGGGGCACTTACACTGGCAGGTGTATAGTTTTATAACATAAGGTTGTTCTACACTTGAAAGAGTCTGTAGCAAGATGAAGCAGCCACAACAGTGAATCTATCAGCAGTACTGAAGAGACGATGACACGATGTCACAAGTATATGAGCACGTCTCTCAGAATTCCTGCTGACTGAAAACGAGAGGTGGTACAGCTCTGATCACAGAGCTCATTCCCTTAGGATAAGTGAGGGAAGTGACTGAGGTAAACTGGTTCAGAAGCAGGCTCTCTTCTGTTCCCTTCTTATTTTTCAAGCAATTTATTTTAAGCTAACAGGTTTCAAACTGTGAAACCTGCGTTGAGGAACAATTCACTCCTCATAAGCATTCAGATATAAATCATAGCAGAGGTGAGTTTATCTGAAGCACATAAGTGCAGGACAAGAAAACTGTCAGTGAGCTAAAATAAGGAACACCCACACATGACCATTATTCCGAATTGCAAAAGATGCAGTATTCTTGCATTGAATCCCAGTGATGACCAATGTTTCTTGTAGCAGCATGTTTTTAATTGTAAGCACTATGAAAGAGAGCGTAATTCCATGTACTTTCTTTCTTTTCAGCACTGGATTGACGAGTTCCTCATGTGGAAGCCTGAGGAGTTTGATAACATCACAAGGATATCTATCCCCACATCCAGTATCTGGGTACCAGACATACTTATCAATGAGTTGTAAGAAGGACTTTTTTCACAATATATTGTCTCTAGAAAGGGTTAACAGGAATAATACAACCATTTCATTATGGACATAAGGTTTTAGGCATATGCTTGTCTCTTCATTTGCCTATATATATTCTCATGATTAGATAGACTGTCCCCTCTTGAGATTTTGGAAAAAGAAGGGCTAGTTCTTGAATGTGCTGGTTATGTGGCAAATTTACACGTTGTGGCTAAAAATTCACATTTCAACTGTTGGCTCATTTTAGTACTCTGTATTAGCAATGGTATAGATTTCATCCAAGGATTTAGCTACTGATGCATATATTCTAAGTATCAGTTATATACTGTAGGGAAGGAACATTTCTCCCCTCATATACTTTCTATTTTAGTATGAGAAAAGCCATATTTTTCATAAGAAGGATCCATTCATTTTGACTTATTTATGAAATATATCTTTAAATAAGTTATTAAACCCCTTCAGTATGACTGTCTGAAATATATTACAGTTTGTATTAGATACTGTAATGCACATCCTGTGGTATGATGCTGTTTAATGACTTATTTATGAAATATATCTTTAAATAAGCTATTAAAACCCTTCAGTATGACTGCCTGAAATGTATTACAATTTGTATTAGATGCTGTAATGCACATTCTGCTGTGTGGTGCTGTTATATTAGATACTGTAATGCACATCCTGAGGTATGGTGCTGTTGTATTAGATACTGTAATGCACATCCTGCGTTATGCTGTTGTATTAGATACTGCAATGCACATCCTGTTGTGTGGTGCTGTTGTATCAGATACTGTAATGCACATACTGCTGCATGATGCTGTTGCATTAAATACTGTAATGCACATCCTGCTTTGTGGTGCTGTTGTATTAGATACTGTAATGCACATCCTGTGGTGTGGTGCTGTTGTATTAGATACTGTAATGCACATCCTGCTGTGTGGTGCTATTGTATTAGATACTGTAATCCACATCCTGCTGTATGGTGCTGTTGTATTAGATACTGTAATGCACATCCTGTGGTATGGTGCTGTTGTATTAGATACTGTAATGCACATCCTGTGGTATGGTGCTGTTGTATTAGATACTGTAATGCACATCCTGTGGTATGGTGCTGTTGTATTAGATACTGTAATGCACATCCTGTGGTACGGTGCGGTTGTATTACATACTGTAATGCACATCCTGCTGTGTGGTGCTGTTGTATTAGATACTGTAATGCACATCCTGCTGTATGGTGCTGTTGTATTACATACTGTAATCCACATCCTGCTGTATGGTGCTGTTGTATTAGATACTGTAATCCACATCCTGCAGTATGGTGCTGTTGTATTAGATACTGTAATGCACATCCTGCTGCATGGTGCTATTGTATTAGATACTGTAATCCACGTCCTGCTGTATGGTGCTGTTTACTCAGAGTATACAGAGTATAGGTGAATAGATACCTGTGATGCTGGAAGGGTCCCTTGTTTGTTGTACTTTCCAAAAGATGGTCAGAATTGTAAGGTTCACACACTAGTACTGCACATACCTGTTAATACAGACACTGGAAACCCAGAAAATTACAAAAAAAAAAAAAAAACAGGCTTAGAAACAGACCTGCACATTTTTCAAATGTGACAATTTAGGTAACTTTTGGTTTTGTTCTTTTGTCTGTCATTGTATTATAACATGTACCATTATGAATATTTTGATAATGCAAAAGGCATGAGACTGAAACATGTTCCCATGGTTATACATGTGTTGATGAACATTATGTCTGAATGTTACATTTTTATTTAGCAGTATACTGTTTTTAATAATACCTTTTAATTATTAGTTACTGTGTATGTATATATGGGATATTCATAAATGTATGTTAGTTAATATTACTGCAGTGGTGTTGCGTTGAGTAAAATTTTAATTTATGCAACACTAACTCATCTGTTTTTCCACCTGTTTTCAGTGTAGATGTGGGCAAATCTCCAGAAATCCCATATGTTTATGTCTGCCATGATGGAGAAGTTCAGAACTACAAGCCGATCCAGGTGGTTACTGCTTGTAGCCTTGACATCTACAATTTTCCATTTGATGTTCAGAACTGCACCCTCACTTTCACAAGCTGGCTACATACCAGTATGTTCGATTGCTCTCACCTTTAAAAAACAGCTAACAGCTTTACTGTTTTAGTTTTAATTTGTTCAGTGCATGAAATGTGAAATGCAGCACAAGAATGACAGGCGACATCCCAGAAACTGTCTGAAGTTAAGCTTGTGTATGTTTCATGGTGCTGCTTGATACGTACTTCCTATGACTTCTTTTCTATACATGACTCTAGCTCTCAACCTCTTAGATCAAGAAATCTGGACAAAGCCATCAGTAATGGAGGGGGGGGCCCAAATAGGGATACTTTTTAAATATTGTTCTTACAAACACAGACATTTGATAGAATAACAGGTTTTGCATTAGCATGAATTTTCTGGAGTATGAAGTCTGAAACTCAAATGTCTGTCATTATTTTTGACTTCAACCCTTATTGATTTACCAGTAAAACATAGTTTTATCTGAGACGGACCAAAAATATGAGATAAAAATCTGGACACTCTGAGAAAATCTGTACAGCTGGGAGGTAGGATGTCTCCTTATTTATATATCAAATTTGCTATTGACTAAACTGATGTTGTGGGGCATATGACTAGCTTCATATGACTAAAACTGTGTGGGAGTAAGTGATTCAGCTTTGTGACCAGTCAAATTATTCTAGGGCTTAGCTCCATCATGTGATACTTTGACAAAATACACATTCAGTAGTCATGCAAGCTATGAGAGATTGAACTACAAACCTCATTTTACACAATGGGTAATGTTCTAATAATTTCACCTCTATTTTGTTATATTGCAGTAGTAACAGGCAAATCTGCAGAGAGAAATAATTATCCCTGTCAGTCTAATAATAATGAGGCAAGTATCCCAATTTGAATTTTAAAAGAGCAATTATCATTTTTGTTCATCTTTTTATGGGTTCCCCAACTAACCTCAGAGACCCAGGGATCTTGACTGCCATGGCATTAACTCTTTCCTACTGGAGTTGAGAAATGGGCACTGATGTCCATAGGCTATCACACTGATGGGGGTGGCATTTTTGTTTACCCCAGATGCCACATAAACTGTGATGTGAGTGTTGTTTGTATGGAAAGGTTTCCGCATACACTTTCCACCTTATCCTACTAGTCCTATACTGGGGAAGTAGCAGAAAGTACAACATTTTAAAACCTCTCCATGAGAAAGAAGAACTGATCTTTGGCTGTTTGGCCTTTACTGGGTTGTCTGACCCCACTGTCAGCTGATCTCCTGACATTCCGGATGCTGCTCAAACCTCAATCAGTGGCCCCAGTGTCAGCTGATCTCCTGACATTCAGGATGCTGCTCAAACCTCAATCAGTGGCCCCAGTGTCAGCTGATCTCCTGACATTTAGGAAGCTGCTCAAACCTCAATCATTTGCCCCAGTGTCAGTAGATCTCCAGACATTCAGGATGCTGCTCAAACCTCAATCAGTGGGCACAGTGTCTGCTGATCTCCTAACATTCAGGATGCTGCTCAAACCTCAATCAGTGGCCCCAGTGTCAGCTGATCTCCCGACATTCAGGAAGCTGCTCAAACCTCAATCATTGGCCCCAGTGTCAGCTGATCTCCAGACATTCAGGATGCTGCTCAAACCTCAATCAGTGGGCCCAGTGTCTGCTGATCTCCTATCATTCAGGATCCTGCTCAAACCTCAATCAGTGGCCCCAGTGTCAGCTGATCTCCTGACATTCAGGATGCTGCTCAAACCTCAATCAATGGCACTGCAAATGAAAGCTCCCCACTGTGTTCCAAAAGAGCAGCATTACTGGTTGGTTCTTGGACTAAACATATCTGATCCACTTAAAAAATAATTACCTCTTGATAGAATTCTAGTGCATCACAAGTGAAGTATTTATGCTTGGTTTCCAGTGGAGGAAACACAGAGTCTTGGATCAATGCACAATCAGTTAAACTGCAAGAATGGTTTTCTATATTTGTCATCCCAGTAGCTGTAGTAGTAAAGCCAGGTGTGATTAGATATAGTCACACTCTTGGCACAGCTAAGGTGGCAACAATGCACATCACTGCTAGTGGCACTAGAACAGGCGACCTGAACAGTAATACTAGCAAAAGGCTTCCATACAATAATACACAGAAAGAAGGGCTGCAACAGAGTAAAACACATTTTAATTCATGGTCTTAAAAGAGAACAGTTTAGCACTGTACGAAATAAGCATGTTATATCATTATCTTAGGTAAAATCTGTAGTAAGTTAATTAATATGAAGAAAGAATGAATAAAGATCACAGAAAACAAGAAGGGTAAGAAACACAGCAGGTCACGTTCAACAAAAGAGAAGCTGCTAAAACAACATAGTCATAGCATAAAAGCCCTAGAGTCAAAATAAGTTGAGGTTGTGTTCACAATAATTAGCACCAGAACTTTGTGATTATCACACCTGATATCAAGGTAACAAGACAGAGTAATACATCTGTAGCTGTGACTAGCACTGAGTTGTTTTTCATCTTGTTGGGGATCACCTGACATGAGAAATGATGACGTCTTCTTATTATATTATAGGATAAGGCAGTGCTCTAGTCCTGTACTGCTACAGGACACAGGCAGGGTACCGCACATCAGGTAATAGAAAGTTTAATGTGCAGGAGGCTGTACAAGAGGGGGGCAAGAACTGTAGTAGGGGTTTTCCTAAAAGGACAAAATAGGGTGCACTGGGCACACATTTTATTTTCACACAGTAATCAGAAAAAAAAAACATCAGCAGGCAATCATTTTCAGTAGATCAACCAAGAAATTATAAACAGAAACCTGACTAAAGTTTAGGACTGCAAAATACTTTATTCTGGAGCTGATACAATGTTATTTAATAGTCCAGACACTCAAGCAGTTTTGCTTGTAACTTGTAGGTTGACCAATTAAAAATCTACAATCCTCTCGTTTTTTTTTTTTATATTTTTATTTATTTAATTTAATTTAACCAGCATAACTGTCCTGCCTGGTTCTTGCACAGGAAATAGAAATAAAAAGTGAGCACTATAGCTGTGGAGGAGAGGAGATTCAGGAGAGCCAGGAGAAAACACTTTTTCATTGACAGGTAGTAAGGAATTGCCTATGGTAAAGTTACAGTACACACTGCAATGTAGAACTGATGGGAAGAGGTAAAGTACTCATGTAAAATGCATTCAATAACAGGCAGGAAGGCTAGGTATCGAGAAAGCAGTCAAACTAGGCCAGAACAGGGGACTCAGGCAGAGTAAATGAAGACCCAGAAAGTAGGCCATGTGATCCTTATTTGCAGTCAGGTAATACAGTTCCAGTTCCAGCCTGCCTACAATACATTTGTCAAAGCACTATAACAGCAGGTAAAGTTTGGAGTCGGACGTTTTCTTCTCTCTGTTAAATGAAGATGGAAGTATCGAAGCAGTCGTAAACCCCACAGTGTACAGTATATGTAGGACAGGAGCTGTAATTCCCATGATGTCCTCACATATCAGGAATATCTTATGCTGGCCAGGGAAAAGTATGCCATTTATATGCTTTGCAGTAATGGCTATTTGCTTCCTCAAGCGCAGGAATATTCTGGCTTATGGTGTGTAGGAAAGGAAAGGAAAGGAATGAAGGTAGGAAGGGAAAACCCAGCCACTGGGGATTCACAAGCCAGTGTATTTCTTTGTGCCGGTCCCAAGCCCAGATAAATGGGGAGGGTTGCATCAGGAAGGGCATCCAGTGTAAAATGTTCCCAAATCATGCATGTAGAGAACAGTACAGATATACATACCGGATTGGTCGAGGCCCGGGTTAACAATGACCACCACCAGTACTGTTGGCCAACAGGGTTCTGGTGGAAATTGGGCTACTGTTGGCCGAAGGAGGAGAAGAGGAGGAAGGCATGCCCGAAGGCAGGTAAAGGCTAGGACTGTGATAGTGAGGGTCGGAACTTTGAATGTTGGCAGTATGGCTGGTATAAGGACAGAGCTAGCTGATATGATGAACCGAAGGACAGTTGGTATATTGTGTGTGCAAGAGACCAGATGGAAGGGGAGCAAGGCTAGGTGTATTGGAGGTGGGTTCAAATTGTTCTATCATGGTGTGGATGGGAGGAGAAATGGCATAGGCATTATCCTGAAGGAACAGTATGCTAAGAGTGTTTTGGAGGTGAAAAGAGTGTTGGATAGAGTGATGTTTATGAAGCTGGAAATTGATGGTGTAATGATGAATGTTGTTAGTGCATATTCTCCACAAGTTGGGTGTATGATGGATGAGAAAGAAAAATTTTGGAGTGAGTTGGATGAAGTGGTGATGACTGTACCCAAGGGTGAGAGACTGGTGATTGGAGCAAATTTCAATGGGCATGTTGGTGAAGGGAACAGAGGGGATGAGGAAGTGATGGATAGGTATGGTGTTAAGCAAAGGAATGCAGAAGGTCAGATGGTAGTGGATTTTGTAAAAAGGATGGACATGGCTGTGATGAATACATATTTTAACAAGAGGGAGGAGCATAGGGTGACATACAAGAGTGGAGGAAGATGCACACAAGTGGATTATATCTTATGTAGAAGGGCCAGTCTGAAGGAGATTGGAGACGGTAAAGTGGTGGCAGGGGAAAGAGTAGTTAGACAGCATAGGATGGTGGTTTGTAGGATGACATTGGTGATCAAGAAGAGGAGGATGAGTGTGAGGGCAGCACCAAGGATCAAATGGTGGAAATTGAAAAAGGGTAATTGTGAGGTGATATTCAGGGAAGAGTTAAGACAGGCACTGGGTGGCAGTGAAGAGTTACCGAATAGCTGAGTAACTACAGCAGAGCTAGTAAGAGAGATGGCTAAAAAGGTGCTTGGTGTGACATCTGGAAAGAGGAAGGAGGACAAGGAGACCTGGTGGTGGAATGAAGAAGTACAGGAGAGTATACAGAGAAAGTTGGCAAAGAAGAAGTGGGATTGTCAGAGAGATGAAGAAAGTAGACAGGAGTATAAGGAGATGAGGTGCATGGCAAAGAGAGAGGTGGCGCAGGCTAAGGATAAGGCGTATGAAGAGTTGTATGAAAGGTTGGACACTAAGGAGGGAGAAAAGGACCTGTACTGATTGGCTAGACAGAGGGACCGAGCTAGTAAAGATGTGCAGCAGGTAAGGGTGATAAAGGATAATGAGGGAAACATACTCACAAGCGAGGAGAGTGTGTTGAGGAGATGGAAAGAGTACTTTGAGGGGCTGATGAATGAAGAGAGTGAGAGGGAGAGAAGGTTGGATGATGTAAGGATAGTGAATCATGAAGTACAATGGATTAGCAAGGCGGAAGTAAGGATAGCTACGAAGAGGATGAAGAATGGAAAGGCTGTTGGCCCAGATGACATACCTGTGGAAGCATGGAGGTGTTTAGGTGAAATGGCAGTGGAGTTTGTAACTAGATTGTTTAATGAAATCTTGGAAAGTGAGAGGATGCCTGAGGAATGGAGAAAAAGTGTTTTGATACCAATTTTTAAGAATAAGGGTGATGTGCAGAGCTGTAGTAACTGCAGAGGGATTAAATTGATCAGTCACAGCATGAAGTTATGGGAAAGAGTAGTGGAAGCAAGGTTAAGAAGGGAGGTGATGATTAGTGATCAGCAGTATGGTTTCATGCAAGGAAAGAGCACTACAGATGTGATGTTTGCTCTGAGAGTGTTGATGGAGAAGTACAGAGAAGGTCAGAAGGAGTTGCATTGTGTCTTTGTGGATTTAGAGAAAGCATATGACAGGGGGCTTAGAGAGGAGTTGTGGTATTGTATGAGGAAGTCGGGAGTGTCAGAGAAGTATGTAAGAGTGGTACAGGATATGTACGAGGGTAGTGTGACAGCGGTATGGTCTGCGGTGGGATTGACGGATGCGTTCAAGGTGAAATTGGGATTACATCAAGGATCAGCTCTGAGCCCTTTCTTATTTGCAATGGTGATGGACAGGTTGACAGATGAGATCAGACAGGAGTCCCCGTGAACTATGATGTTTGCAGATGACACTGTGATCTGTAGTGACAGTAGGCAACAGGTGGAGGAGACCCTGGAGAGGTGGAGGTATGCTCTAGAGAGAAGAGGAATGAAGGTCAGCAGGACTAAGATAGAATATATGTGTGTGAATGAGAAGGAGGATAGAGGAATGGTGAGGATGCAGAGAGTAGAGGTGGTGAAGGTGGATGAGTTTAAATACTTGGGATCAACAGTTCAGAGTAATGGTGAGTGTGGAAAAGAGGTGAAGAAGAGAGTACAGGCAGGATGGAGTGGGTGGAGAAGAGTGTCAGGAGTGATTTGTAACAAACGAGTACCAGTAAGAGTGAAAGGGAAGGTCTACAAGAGGGTAGTGAGACCAGCTATGTTATATGGGTTGGAGACAGTGGCACTGACAAAAAGGCAGGAGTCAGAGCTTGATGTGGTAGAGCTGAAGATGTTAAGATTTGTACTGGGTGTGATGAGGATGGACAGGATCAGGAATAAGTATATTAGAGGGTCAGCCTGGTTGGAAGGTTTGGAGACAAAGCCAGAGAGGCAAGATTACATTGGTTTGGGCATGTGCTGAGGAGGGATGCAGAGTATATTGGGAAAAAGATGCTAAGGATGAAGCTGCCAGGTAACAGGAAAAGAGAAAGCCTAAGATAAGGTTTATGGATGTAGTTAGAGAGGACATGCAGCTGGTTGGTGTGACAGAGCAAGATGCAGAGGACAGGAAGAAATGGAAACAGTTGATCTGCTGTGGTGACCCCTGATGGGAGCAGTCGAAAGAAGAAGAAGAAGAAGATGGTGTGTAGGAAAGGGTGAAGAAAAATAAACAAATAAAAAAATAATTTCAGGGGTGACGATATATTAGTCAATAGCACTTTATCAAGCACTCAGTGATTAAGACAAATTTCACTATTAAGCTTTGTCGGTTACAAGTTAATAACTCCCATCATTCTCCATAAATAATCACCAAACAACCTTGTGACATGTTAAAATCAAAATGATAGTCACCCACTTCATATAATATATGTATAAATCAAATACATAATATCTGTAATAACATAAGGGAAGAGAATATATAATAACCAATAATCCTGTATAAATTAAGAAGCATCATTCAGACCTGGTAAGATAAGCATCCCCAGTTTAATAATCCATTTCTTTCTATTTTACATAACCAATCATACAAATTATTTATTGAGTTTATGATAAAAGCGTTTATCAGAAATAATTAATCCAAGAAGTTGCCTTACAACTACATGGGTGTCTTTTTGGCACTGCAACATGAAAATATAATGGTGAAAGATAATTTTGTTACTCTACTAGTGAAGTTGGCAATGCCCAATTTTAACCTAATTAAGCAAGAGAACAGGGGTCAGATAAAGAACTTGCATGTAATTGGAGTCGCAGGAAAAGAGGAAGGGATAGGCTGTGTTTCTGACAGAAACGATTGTGGTCCGCATCAGCTGGTAAGCAAACTGTAATGGAATAGTACAAGCATAGTAGGTTTCATAGCCTAGTACCAAGAGAGTTACCCAGGTAGCCTTGGTATATTTTAAAGGAATCTTTGTCCATGTACTTAAGTAACAGATTTTGCCACAGCTTTGGAAGTCAGGTATTTTTTTAATAACTTTTCTTTTCAAATGTGTAGAGAACATGCCCACTTACTGGCGGTTATACGGGAATGTTGGGTTTAAGAACTTAAAGTAGATGATTTTGTAAAGTGCTCTTTTCAAGGTGTTTCATTTTTTTTCCTTTGGGGTAAAATGCTTTGTTGATATGCAAGACGTAACCTGGTATATGAGTATGACCCCAAAGAAAAAGTTCAGGGTGTGAGTAGGATCATTTCTTGCTGTAGGATATAGGACCTGTTGGGAAGAATAAATATTGGGAAGGTAAACTGCAGAGATGGATACCTGTGCAAGATCAGGTTTCATTTTTTATTGGACTACAAAGGAGTGTCAGTGTCGTTATTTAATGTTTATAAAATTACACACATACGGTCATTAATTTTTTAGGCATTCTTGTGTTTTGTGGGTACTTTTACTGGCTGAAATTTCTTGGTTGGGAATATTTCACTGGCATAAAGCTGTACAAGTCTTTCAAATATTTTTCTAACACAATGATCGTATGTAATCTACCAAGTGAGATCAACATAACGCAGGGATATGTGACCTCTGCTTTGTTTTTTTTCCCTATATAGGTATATCAGAAGAAGGCAGTTTCTGTTGTTCATTATGCATGCATTCTATGAAAAGTTTTTCTTCTTCTAAGTGTTGTAGCCTCTCCTTTTCTCAATGTAAATTAAAAGCAGTTTTGTTTGTAAATTGTAGTTGCAAACTACAAGGTTAAAGGTATGGCCAATGAAATAGTTAAAGTCAGTGATGTCCCTTTTGCTAGGTTAGGGGGTCTCAAGATGTATAGCAGAAATGATATATTAGGCAGTACCAAAAAGCTAGCTAAGATGATGAGTTTCCTCTATTGCTACAGATGGTTTGAGATCTGTTACTACATTCTGTGGGGAACTGCACTTTTTCTAATGGTGTAAGTAGTTCAGGCATGTGTTATAGTCACTGCTATAGGAAAAAAGATGCTGCTGGAAAATAAATCACAAGGAATGGTGACTGGTTCCTTAGTATGCTATAACTGGCCCTGAGCATACTAACGGACTGGTTCACCAGTTTACATAGACAAATTGGAAAAAGTGAGTTTTGTATTACACCATGAAGCTTATAAAATCATTTATCCTTTGGATTAGGCAATGATAGGGGAACCCAGTTTTGATGTTTTATATAAAAAAAGAAATGCCAGGTTTACCTCTCAACTGTCTAGATTTTTGCAGAATGTCCAGATTTTTGCCTCAAAATTTCAGTCTCCTCCTCATAACATTTTTGATTTTCTGGCAAATCACTGGGATGATCTTAGAATCAAATAAGTAAATACTATCATGCATTTGAGTTTCACACTTCATATCCTTTAGAAAATGTATTTTAATACATACCGTGTTATTGTAGCAACTTTCTAAGTTTATAAGAGCAATATTTAAAATCTGTTCCTATTTCTGGGCCTTTGTACCCCCATTATGTCAGGCTTTGCCCGCATTTTATAGGTTAAGAGCTTGACAGGTATGATTGCCAGGGCTGTCTGGCATATCAAATACATAGGCAAATGTAAATACAGATATAAGAAAGTGGTTCCATGAAGATAAGAAGGGTGAGACATACAGAAAGCGGTATACTTAAGACTTTCCATATAGAAAATGAAAAGAATATAGGTTGTAAAGATGAGTTAGGAACAGTCTGAGATTCCCTTTCCCTCATTTGCATCTGCGCATGTTAAAACTTCAAAACGTACAAAACATGCCAACAGTATATAATATAGATCAGTACTTCAAAAGTACTTTGCTTTTCCGTGAAGCAGGGAGATGTGCTTCTAGTAGTAAATTCAGTCTCACATTGAAAATAATTTGGCATACAGAGTAGGGAGTGATAGAAAATATGATGAGCGCTTGCTAACACTGCAAAATGATAACTTGAGACCAAACGTCTTTGAGTACTAGACATTATCGAGTGCACATAGGGAGAAGCCTGGGTATAGTTCCCTATAAGAATGGTTGAAATTAGGTTTCATGGGCCTTGATGCTGTAAATGTTTCTTTAGAGAAGTGAATAAAGGGTAATGATGGTACAATGCTGCATTTTATTTTAAAGAGGGGCTGGAGTTATTTTCTCTGTGTTAAATATAACGTAATACCTAAGATCTGAAGTTTTAATGCATGAGTGTTAAAAAAGTAAACAGCTTTTATAAATACCTGTCAGCAATTATTGTATACAACAGGCAACAAGGGGTTTATCACGGCTTTGGAATAAAATAACGGACAGTCTGAAAGTACTGGGATGCCTCGTATGACATAAGGGTGTATTTTTATTATTATAAAGTTTTCACTGGGCTAGCCTTAAGTAACAGTGGGTCAAAGAGCACATAGTGTGTAATAAGCAAAAGACAGTGAGGCAATATAGGGGCTTCTGTGACTATAAATGCTTTATATGCCTTTTGGAAGTCAACATGATGATGATAGGAGTAAAGGCTACGAGGCAGTTGGGATGGGGGAACAAGAGAGTTTCCTGGTGTTACTGTTATCAGAGGATAACAGTATGGGTATGGTTATATCTCTGTGGAGGGTGACAGAGGTGAGTTTCGTGTGAAGTATGTTATGTTTTCTTGTGACTGCTTTATTAGACATATGGTTGTAGGTCTGATTCCAGACTGGAATTCTATTAGATGACAGCATAGCTAAGTCACAATTAGGGTATATAAATACATTTTTATATCAGTTTAAAACAAACCAAGTTCATGGGAGACATGTTCTGTTGGGTGAGTAGGTTTGGCAGACAGAGAATGCAAGGAACAGAAGTAGATTTTCTGGATTATTAATGGGCAGTTACATATAAGTTGCATATAAAAATGTTAACAAGTTAACATAAAATGTAGGTTCACTGACAGGATGCAGTTTGGAAGTGGATGACATGATGATAGGGAGGAGGCTTGACTTTCAATGTATCCAAGAGATAAGATGGAAGGGCAGTACAGCAAAGCCACTTGGCTCGGGATCCAGAGTCTACAACTCAGGAGGGGGACAGGCTAGAGATGGTGTGGGAATTGTGGAGAGACAGGCTTCAGAAGGAAGGAGGGATATCATCATAATTAATTACAGACTCTTGGCAATCAGACTCCAGTGTAATGATATGGGAGTATTCATAATCTCAGCCTATGCCCCAGAGCAGGGTTGTGATAGTGAAAAGCCACTCGGGTAGAATCCATGATTGCAAAGTCATCCCCAGTGAAACAGCCCACAGCATAAACTACTGGTTGCTGTAATTAGCTGCAAGCAGTGGTCAGAGAAGGCCCGAAGGTCAACAGAGACCAGGCTGTAGACCTGGAAGTTGACTGGAGAGAAAATACAGCAGTTCAAGGAATTACTCAGGGCTGTAGCACCCCAAGAAGAGGAGGAAATAGATGAAGCTGAAGAAGAATGGCAGCACCTCAAAACAGCATGTGTCAGGAGGACCACAGAACAGATATGTGGCTGAGCCAGGTATGGAAATAAGATACATAAGGAAATCTGGTGGTGGAAAGTAGATGTCCAGGAAGTGATCAAAAGCAAACAGGAGTGCAGGAGATAGAAAAGACCAACCAGGCTAGGAAGGAATACTGGTTGATTAACAAAGAAGCTAAGAAAGGAGTTGGCAATAGCAAAGAACAGGGCATCGGAGGCACTCAACTAACATCTGGGAAGTGGCTCATTAGGTAGTACATAGAAACTATATCGGGTTACAAGACAAAGACAAAAAGCTAAAGAAGATAATTACCCTTCATAAGGGATGCTAGCAGCAACCTGCTGACCAGTCCACAGGATATCAAAGGCAGATGGAAGGAGTATTTTCAGCAGCTTCTGAATGAAGAAAACTCCGCAGAAGCTGTACTGCCCCAGAAACAGCCTACAGTGTGAGAAGAAGAGGAGCCCAGCCTAGAAGAAGTAAGAATAGCACTACAGAAAATGAAGTTAGGGAAAGCAGCAGGTTCAGATGAGGTCACAGCAGATATGATATGGGTGTTGGGTGAGATAGGGGAGAAATGGCTCCTGAGGGCACTCATAGCAGTGTGGAGAGAAAGGCATATCCCAGATGACTAGAGAATAAACATACTCATGCCAGTGTACAAGAACAAAGGGGACATCCAAAACTGTGGGTGGTACAGAGGGATCAAACTCCTACCACATTGCATGAAAGTTCTGGAGAGGGTGATTGATAAACAGATACGCAGAGTAGTAGAGAGTGAGATGGGAGATAAGCAGTTCGATTCCGATCAGGATGCAGCACAACTGACCCAATCCTTGCAGTAAGACAGATAGTTGAGAAGATGCTAGAGATAAAGAAAGAGTCCAACAGGGCATTTCTAGACTTGGAGAAATCATATAACAAGGTCCCAAGGAAAGCTGATCTGTGCAGTACTGCGGTGGTTTGAAGTCCCAGAAACATTGGTAGAATTAGTGCAGGCTATGAATAAGGGCTCAATGACTCAAGGCAAACAGTGTTCGGCCTCACAGAGGGGTTTCCAGTGGGAGTGGGTGTACACCAGGGTTCAGCTCTGAGCCCATTGCTGTTCATACTGGTAATGGACTACATTAGCAAACAGGATGGAGGGGACAGATCAACCAAGTTATTGTATGCAGACAATGTGGCATTACAGGTAGACGCGGAGCAAGAACTTCAGCAATGGATAGGGGAATGAAATGCAAAACTAAAGGCACATGGGATGAAACTAAGCACAGATAAGATAGCGGTAATGGCAGCAAATTGGGGAAATCAGAAGAAGTTGAGAATTGAGATAGAATGGAAGATAGTGGAGCAGGTAAATAGATTCAAGTATCTGGGAGGAGTGGTTGAGAGAAGGGAAGTCTGAATGAAGAGGTCAAAGCTAGAATCAGATGGGCTGAAGTCAACTGACATAGAGTCTCAGGTGTAGTCTATGACAGATGCATGCCAAAAGAAGCTGAAAAGTAAGGTGTACAAGACAGTGCTGTGTCCAGTGCTACTGTATGGTACAGAAACCTGGGCAGTAAAGGCAGAGCAGATGAAGAAGCTAGAGGTGATGGCGATGAAGTGCCTGAGAAGGGTGGTAGGATGCTCACTGTGGGACAGACGAAGAATAAAAACAGAAGCCAAAGTAGCTCCAATTGCAGAAAAGATCAAAGAGATCAGATTACAGTGATTTGGACATGTGCAGAAAAGCAGAAGACTATCGGGTGAAGAAGATTTGAGACAGACAGGAATAAGCTAAGAATAAAGAAGAACATCCAGCAAAGAGGTGGATGAATTGTGTGAAAGAAGATCTGCAACAGTCAGGTATGAGTGTTGAAGAAGCAGGAGTGTGCCAATGAATCGAGAGAGAGATGTCGACAGTTAACATGATACCCCTATTCCATGTAGAAAATGGGAAAAAAAGAGGCTGCTGATGATAACAAAAAATACAACAGTAGATGCAAGAAACTGTGCCAATGGTCAAGTGAACTGCATTTTATGTGCACAGCTCTTTGTTGTTATATTTCCTGTACTATAAATAGGAAAGAGCTACTATGCAGAAAAACAGTACTTTCGTCAAATAACTTTGGAGTTTGTCAGGTTTACAGTGCCACTATTCAGTCAGATTATATATAAAAATAAAGTATTTGTTTCTGCCTGCTGTCCATACTGATAAGGTGTCCTTTCCTCTTACAAACTTAGACAAGTAGCTAGAGTAACATGATGTGTGCTCACCTGCATTTTCGGCAGGGTACAATCTCTGAAACTCAAATATATGTGACTATTCAGTGACTTCAATCCTTTGTGCTTTGTCAGAAAACCACAGACTTTAAGAGGAACAGACGAAATAAATGGGCAAAAATCTGGACAGTTTAGAGGCATGGCAATGCGAGTACATATAAACGTAAGGGACTGAGTTACACTGCCTTTCTGACAATGCTTGCTAATGGCTTTATGGCTTTGAATGCCAGCAAAACACTTAGCATTTTATTTTTCTTTTTTTTTTTTACTATAACTAGTACTACATAGAGCAGAGAAAACTCTATGCACTACAGAGAATTATGATCAGATCTCCTATCAGAACCCTAAATTATGTTTGCTGACATGTTTGCCAAGATTCACCTCTCAAATTTTGCTCTCAAGGTGAATTTCTTGGTATCCACATTTCGAGCCCATAATAAATGGGTAACAATTGGCGACCCACTCATAATCCCCCCATATTATATAAGAGGAGTCACAAGCTTGCTATATTAAACGTTTTATTAGCTAGCTTTTTGAATTGAAGCACACTTTTATTGAAGAATGCCAGCATTTGCTTCAGGAGGATTTGTACATAGTATAGGGTGGAAGTGGACTTTTGCCCTTTCCCCACTGTTGTGCAATTTTATAGTTATTAAATATAAGAGGTAGGGGAACACTGTCTTCTTTTTTTACTTTGACCATTTAGATAATTTGTAGTTGATATTCTGAATGTTGATCAGTGATGTTGTGAAATAATATCATATGTTCCTCTGTGTGTGCATATGTGTGTGCGGGTCTATGTTAAATGTTCGAACATCCAAAATGTCGAACATTACATGGTCGAGACCAAATGTTCGACATTTGGAATGTTTGAACATAAAAAATAAATAAATAAATAAAATGCAAAAAAAAAAAACTTTAACAGTGTAGGCAGGGGGGCAAGCCCCCCTGCACCCCCCCCCCACATGGGATGCTGCGCACCCCACACCCCTTACTTAAATACACCAACTCCGAGACCGTACTTCAGTGCAGAAAAGGGAAATTCTCCCTATCTGCACCATATGGTGCCATTGAAAGTCTATCTTCGAGCACTCAAAATTTTGAACGTTTGGTTTCGACCATGTAACATTCGAAATTTTGTGCGTTGGAAGATTTGACAGGTACCCTGTGTGTGGGTGCAGAAATCTATTTATTTACTATTATACATTTGTTTACCAGGAAAGTATGGCTGGATGCATGTCCTTTTTCAGCAGAGGTCCAGGGAGAAAACTCTACATAGAACATAATACATATAGTTTAACAACATTTGATTAGAAGTGATCAAACAGTGAAATACATGGAGTATAGTTTAAAACAATCTGGTCCTGTATGTTAACTAAGTAACCAGTTACAAGAGTAAGAGACATTAAAGCCTGGGTAATACAGCATGGAATCTATAAACAGATACTATAGTGAGTCAGAATATTCAAGTAAAGTGCAGGTAAGCAAGAATAGAAAAAGAGACACATATGCAGCCAGATGGTATTTTTTGTGTAGGACTTAGATGGTTATTTTTAGGTAGAGTATTCCTGCTTGTCATGGGGACCAATTGTCCTACAGTGAGTGTAGTGTTATTAACTGTAAAGAAGAGGTATTACTATTGGCTGTTAGAAATGGTTTAGTCAGGGGCAGAGCAAGAGCACAGCCATTTGTTGGAAAAATGATTTTTTAGCTTTTTTTTAAATTGAGACAGCGTTGAAGTTATTGTGATATCATATGGTAAGGCATTCCAGATTTTGCCAATGTAACTTGAGAAGAGGGATTCTCCAACTTGCTTATTGGTTTTATTGATCTTAATAAGGTGTCTGTTGGTGGAGTGGAGGGTTCTGGTAGTGGAATACGGTTGAAGTAATATTTGAAGGGCTTGAGTTTTATCAGGTTGATAGAAAAGCTTTTGTGCCAAGGTTGACTGGTTAAGGAGAAGGCGTTGGAGATGGGGAAGCTCAAGCCAGTTGAGATTTTTAAGCACTAAACAGTGGTATGATCAAAATGGTGAGCTTGCAGTGTATCTGGCTATTTTATTGTAACAGGATTCCAGTTTTGCTAGTTCTCATTTTCTTAGGCTTGTAAGTATGGGAGATGCATAAAGCAGTGTAGAGATCAGGTAGGATTGGGCAATGGTAGCCTTAGTGTTTGTTGTGAAGCAGCGTTTGTTTCTATGCAGTGTTCCTATTTTTTATGTACTTTTGATACTGTTTGGGATATGTGGATGTCAAATCTCATGTTGCAATCAATTTCAACTCCTAGAAGTTTGGTGTGAGGTGAGGAGGAGATGAGGGTGTTATTTAATGAAATGATGTTAAATGTGGCAGTTGTTTTATTGGGTTGGAAGATCATGAGTTAGTTTTTTTTGGGATTCAGGATTACTTGGTAGTTTGCTAGCCAGGTCTCTACTGCTAGAAAGGATTGTTGTGTTAGCATTTGAAGTTCCAGTATAGTAGTAGCATCACATATCCCTGTCGAATCATCGACTTACTGAATTAGTGAGGCTTGTGGGGTAGCAGTATGGAGGTTATTTGTAAATATTGTAAAGAGTAGGGGGCTAATATTGAGCCTTGTGGGACTCCTAGTGTCACTGGGAGAAGGGATTATAGTGTTTGTTGCCAACGTACTGCCTTCTGGCGATCATATAGGTAGTCTTGGAACCAAGTAAGGGTACTTTGGCATAGGTTTAACTCTGAGAGGACATTTAGAAGTTTATCATGCAAGACCATATGAAAGGCTTTTGATAGGTCAAGGAATATAGAGGATACAAAGCTGTTATTGTTTCTGTGAAGAGTAACCATATTAGTAAATGACAGTAGTGCGGTGGTAGTACTGATATGGTTGGAAGCCAGGGTGAGTGTTGGTTAGTAGTTTATTAGTTTGCAGGTAATCTGTGATTTGTTTCTGAACTATTCTCTCAAGTATTGTGGGAAGTGGTGATAAAATTGCCATTGGGCGCTACTTAGATAAGTCTGTTGATGTGCCTCCTTTATGAATCGTATAATATGAGAGGTTTTCCAGATGGTAAGGACATGATGTTTTGATGTGGCTCTATTCATAAGAATGGACACTGGGTACGTAATAACCTCAGCAGTTATTTTTAAAAATTCAGCAGGTACGTTGTCTGCTACTTGTACAGTGGGTTTTAGTTTTTTTGAGTACATTTTTTATTGTATCTGTTGATATAGGTTACAGGGAGAAGGTGGTCTTGTTATTGGTTGGCATGGGTGTTGTTTTGATAGGAGAGGGGGTTTGATTGTTGGCCAGAGCTAAGATAGTTTCTGAAAAGTGTTTGCTGAATTGGGTACTGGTGTTGTCTATATTGTTATTAGTGGTGGGCAGGGGAGTAGAGACTTTGTTAGGTAGGACTAGTGTATTGTTTATTGGTGACCAGAATTTTTGTGGGTTATTATGGTGTTTATTTTGAATTTCTGAGTAAAAGTTTATTTTGTCTTGTTTAATTTGTTGCTTAGCTTTATTTCTATGTTCCCAGCAGCTTTGAAATGCAGATTGGGTTTTAGTTTTGTACCAATTTTCCCATGCCTTGTCCCTTGATTTTAATAGTGCCCTAGTTTCTTTGCTTAACCATGGGGTATAGTTGGATTTTAACACTTATACTCACAGTTGGGGCTTGTGAGTTTAGTATGCCCAGGAAGGTAGCATTAAAAATGTTTAGCACTTCTTCCAGGGGAAGTAATTTAAGTGGTGTCCATCTACAATGTTTAAGATATTTATGAGTTTTTCTGTTTCTTATTTGTTGGTATATAATTTGTTTTGTTATGTTAGTTCGTTGTCTAAGTAGATAGGTTGGGAAATGGTCACTGAGGCTGTCTGGGAGACAGCCAGAGTGAGAATAGAGGGCTGGTCAATTTGTTAAGATTCAGTCGAGAGTGGATTGCTTATTGGATGGTTTATTATTCCTAGTAGGTTTCTGTATGAGTTGGGTGAAGCCGTGTAGACTGATGGAATTTTTGGGGTTTGGGGAGTTGCAGTCTAACCAATCTACATTAAAGTCACCCATGATAATTGTTTTCTGTGGCAGTGTATTGAAGGACCAGTGCAATATATCTTTTAATGTTTGGTTATTATCACCTGGTGGAATATAGATACCTATAATGTTTATATGTTTTTTGGGGATTAACCTTTGGTTTAGTAAGCAGTACTTCAGCACTGTTGAAGTTTGGTGTTTTGTTATCCATGGATTCTAAGGAAAGGTGGCTTTTAAACAGTAGTGCCACTCCTCCCCCCTTTTACCTAATCTATCTTGACATATGATATTGTAACCTGGTGGGAGGATTTCATTATTGGAAGTAGTAGGTTTTAACCAAGTTTCGGTGAGGAGTACAATGTCAGCAGAGTATAGAGAGGTTGGCATGCAGCTCATGAATTTTGTTGTTGATGCTTCTAATATTAATATTTAAAAATAGAATATATGCTTTGTTTCTAGGGGGGATGGATATTGACTGAATGGGGTAGTTATTTTCTGAAGCTGAGCTACTGTTATTGGTGTTTGGGCCAGGGTTTGGGTGTATGTCCCCACTTCAAGTTAGTTTGGCTGCAATATTGAGTAGTGTTTTTAAGGTTTTGACTATGAACCTATGGTATTTCTGAGAAATGCTCAAAATCCTTGGGTGAGGGAGTAGGAAGTAGTTTGTATAATGAAAGTCTGTGATATTAAGTATAGAGCAAGCTATAGAAATGTTAGTAGGTTTTGTTTTTTGTGGGTAGATGTAAGAGGTAGTGTGGGAAGGAATGGGTTCTTCAAGGTTGGTGTGATAGGTTCTACTATGTGTCACTAGTGTTAGAAGTGTTAGACTCATTGATTGTAAGTGTGGTTGTATCTGTATTGTAAAGGGTCTATATTAAATCAACAAATACTTAAAATAGTGAACACTGATTTATCGACCCATTAAGAACAAAGCCTTAAAATCTTGAAGACACAAACAGTGATTTTCTTTTCCTCAGGAAAAAATCTCTGTTCCACAAAAAAAAAAAAAAAAAAAAAGTTCAAAACACAAAATAAAGTGGGGGACGTTGCCCCCAACACCCCCCAATGTGGGGGGGGGCTGTGCCCCCTCACCCCCCTACTTAAATATACCAACTCCGAGATCCCACCACAGTGGAGGAAATGGCAAAGTCCCAAAAATGGCCCAGTGATTTTTTTCTCTTTTTCCCGCTGTTCCGTGTCTTCGGGATTTTAAAGTTTCTCTCTTAATGGGTCGATAAATCAGCATTCGCTATTTTAAGTGTTTGCTGATTTAAAGGGAACCCATTGTAAAGGGGGTTGGAAGAAAGAAGGTTTTTTTGGTATGTGTGGAGTTTTGTTATTGGACATTTTAGTTGAGTTGGGTTAATGTAGCTTTGCTTTTGATTAGGTATTTGTAGGGAGGGGGATTGAAGTAGTGTGATTTGTATGGATCGGGTGTGAGATGGAAAGATCTAACTGGACTGCCTGACTTGAGGGAGTGGGTAATTTAAAATAAATGTAAGGAAAGCAAGGGGTGGGTGGGACTGTAGGTATGGCAGGGGAGCAAACGGAGCATGTTGAACCTTGAGGGATGACCAGGCAGCAAAAGAAAAACAGTCTCCTACTGTGTAGTACAGCATGTCAGTGCCAGAGGTAAAGTTAATTCTGGAATACATAGCAGTACTTTCCAACAGATATTTATTTAGGAGTTTAGCTTTAGACTAGTTAAAAGAGTAGCTAACAGAAGGTCAGTGATTGTTCATGGGTCTGAAGGGGACAGAATACGCGGTAGTGTTGCTATTGGTGTGCGCGCCACTTGTTCTAGTAATGGGAATAAATGTCTATGAATGTGCAGGGTTTACAAACTTTATCAGGATGGCAGTGACATACTCAGCAGTGCTTCACAGCACAACTGCTTGTGGTCACTATCTTGCTGAACAGATGTGGGGTTTCTTATGTATCCACTTCCAATGGGGGTGGGCCTGTGGTTTTCATACAGTACCTAGAACTGTAAGAAAGAACAGTAAAATAGTTTGATAAGGAGGAACAGTAGAGAGTGAAAGAGAGAGGTATAAGTAGTTTACAAGCTATATACAATCCATCCGAAACAGATCATGTTATAGAACACAGCATTAGCATGGCTATCTAAAAACAAACTGTTTATGAGCTTATATATTATTATACAAGGAAATATGTAAACAACTAGTTTGTAAGCAGATATTCTATTAAACAACTGAAGAGAACAGCAATTATCTTTATAGTCTTATTATAACACTATGACTTTCAGCGACTGCCTTATTGAGTCTGTGTATCAACATATTTAAATGTAACTTTCTGTTTGCTAGAACCACAGAGCAATTTGTTATCTAGAAGTTGAGTGACTGATTCTTTGGGTCTATATTCATTTTAGAAAAAAATATAATGTACTGCTTACAAGAGTACTCAGAAGAGCACAGCTGTAGTGGTAATGCAAATCATATATGTCTAATGTACACCCAGGCATAAATGCTGAGTGCATACAAAGAACATTTGTTAGCAAAACAGTTGGATTAAGTCAAAAACATTACCCAAAAGTAAATGCTATAATAATTACTTAAGGAGCTCCTTAGAGACCACTTTTATATAAATACAACTCTGAAAAAACTGCACTCTACTCGCAGCATACATACATACATGTGTACGCATACATTATATACATATGTACATAAATACAGAGTAAATTATGGAAGATGACTGGGGTAGCTGGGAGAGGAGGAAGTGAGGGAGCTGTAGAGTCAATGTTTTTAAACCATAACATTATAGTTCACTAATTTTGATATTGTGTACAGTTCTATAGGCCAACTAAGGAAAGGGATGCCAGCCTGCTGAAAATAATCCAGAAAAAAGCCACCTCAAATAACAATGGGAATTGGGGGGTGGGTTATGACCAGAGCAGGGGTACTACAGCTCTTCTCACTTGAGACTAGAAGAAATGGGGAAAACCACACTGGAGAGACTTGAAGGTGTAATCAAGAACAGGTAGGACTGAGTGCAAAGAAACAGAAAAGACAGTAGACCACAGGGAGTAACTAACTCCCTTGATTTCTGAAATGAAAGTTAATCTTCACAGAGAGATTTGCAGACCCATTGAATGGATTCCCAGAATAGATGAGAAAAAGAGAAATAATGGAGTCATTTAAGAAGGCACAGGCAACTACATGGGTTCAGTTTTTCCTTTTTCAGTTAAGCAAATTTAATTTAAAATACACACAAAACACATACACCCCCCCACACACACTCACACACACACACACACACACACACACACACACACACACACACACACACACACACACATTTTATATATATATATATATATATATATATATATATATATATATATATATATATACATATATATATCATAATAATCTAACTAGCAGCAATGGCCCCTTTTTCAATGGAAACCAACAAAAATAACTATCGGGTTCTGCTCATGTACTATTTAAGCAGAGTCTGATTATTATCTGAGTACAATCCCTAGTGTTGCTGCTTAGTACAGGATTCATAAATATTGTCCAAAGAACACACAAGTACTCCCACAGAATCAAAACAAATGGACTGAATGAAGCAATATTCTACTTAGGTGGATGCATGATGAGAGATGAATATTTGTGTATGCTCAAAAACTAGCATTTTTTATTGGTTGTATTGAACTGAAGTACGTATTTAGTAAATTATTTATTTTTTACCCACTTGTTCCATGTTAACTGTTTTCACCACAATGAATTGTTGATTCTTAAATATTACACAGCTCATCTTAATGCACAGCCTGGTCCATTCCATTATAAGCATTATTTACATGATAATCTAGTGGGTGGGATAGTTCTAATGATCCTATTCATACACAACTCAGACCAAAGGCAAAGGCAAACAACATTAAAATTATATAATGCTAATACAATTATTTGTATAAAGGTCAGTAAATATACAAAATGATTATGTTAGTATGAAGCACTGACGTACTGAAAAATGAGTATGATGTGCAACTGCATATGCCCAGAGAAAATTACATCACAACCTCCAGACACTAGTTAGATCTATCAGGATTACCTAGGAGAACAAATTCCAGAAATATGCAGGCACTTTCAGATCACAAACACTGGTTCTGACAGCAAAAATAATTGAATCCATTTTAGTGATTTTGCACATCCTTTCTTTTTATGTGCAAGCCATAGCTGATATTATACTATAAAGGGCAATGTGGGTGGCTTATCCCATCTATACCCCCTTAATTAATTAATTAATTAATTAATTAATTAATTAATTAATTAATTCATGATTAATTAGCAGTTAATTGAAAATATAATTAATAAATAAATAATTAATGATTTATTAATAAATGTATTAATGTGTATTGATTTATTTATTAATGTGTATTAATTGCAAGTTAAACATAAATCAAAATATGTGTAAACTAATGAAGTGGAACTAATCATTTCATTGTGGGTCATGACATATTTGTTGCAAAAACTCAGGCCATAAACATGTCAGAAAAGAAATGTCAGGCTCACTAATGGTACCTACAGGTATCAATAACTCATGATAGGAGTTACATGTACAGTTCTGGGAATGGTAGAATCTTGACCAAAGAGAGGCAGTCATGACAAAATGGTAAGATTAATTAATTAATTTAAACTAAGATGGGGCAAAAGGACTAAAGTGCAACACAGCTAACTGTGGGCAATCAAATGTTTTAGTCTTTAATAGCCAAAGTTATCAGTGAAGATGTACATTTATTGCCACAATGACCTCAGTGGGTTACAATCTTCAAAAAAGTATTGTTATTTGGATATGCTATAAATCAAATGTAGGATATCTTTGTTATATTATTATTCTATGCAAAATATTAAGTTTGGATCATGGTATATCAGTAGTACACCGCATTTATTCTGTTTTTTTTTGTACATTTTTTTCAAAATCTTGAGATGTCTAGCAAATAAGATGAATTCCTCAATACTGCAACGAGTAACCCTTATGTTGTTTATCTTGCAGTTCGTGATATCAACATTTCCCTTTGGCGCAAACCAGAGCAAGTGAAATATGATAAGAGTATCTTCATCAATCAGAGTGAATGGGAACTTCTTTACGTCCTGACTCATTTTAAAGAATTCAGTATTGATGGAAAGGACACATATGCAGAGATGAAATTTAATGTAAGTAGATATCCTTAGAAACATTTTCTTTTACTTCAGAAATCGCAAATATATCTTTATTCTAAACCATATGCAAACAATCTTTCTCAGCAAACATTTTATCATTTTTCTGGTGTGCTTACAATCATTATTTCTATCTTATATAAGTATTTTTATTACTGACATACTGTAACATGACATCTGTTTATAGTATTTTAAATGTTTTAAATACAAAGGTTGAACAAATTAAGTTTTCAAGAAACAGACTGGTTTCTCTTGAGCATACAAACTTCACAGGCAACAGCACAGATACATAATCAGTTCGCAGCTTACACATCAGCAAAAAAATATAGTCAGTAACCATATGAAGTGTTGTGACCCACTAGAGGAAGTCCCAAAACACGGAGACTAAACGGCAAAAAGAATGGACTTATATATACTAAGTCCGAGATGCCATTTTTCAGAACATTCCCTTTTCTCTGAGGTATGGTGATCTCGGAGTTGGCATATATATGTTTGGGTGGAGGTTGCAGGGTTTGCCCCCCCCTGGAAAAACAGATTTTAAGGAGAAGAGCAATGTTCAAAACTTCTCTCTTTTCCTGTATTTTTGGACTTTTCTTTCAATTTGTCAACACAGTCAATATAGTCATTGCTATAAAAACAAGTTCTGCTGAAAAGTTGTCATGAAACTTGATGCTTCATGAAAATCTCCCACAAAACAGATGCTGCTGTAAAAGTCTCAGACAAAGGGATATTCTGCTGATTAATCTTTAAAGTGTCTTAAAAATGACCTTGCTATATGCTTCAGACCAACAAACCTATTAATTTCATCATGGGAGTTGAAATGGAAGGGCATTTTTTTATATTCAGATCTCTTTAACTAGGTCATTTATTAAAAAGTATATTACAGCTAATGTAAAGTTACAAAGTGATGCCACCTTAAGTACTAATCAGAAAATTATATGTACAACTTAGAAACGAAATGCAGCAGTAATGAATTTAAAACCAATTAGCACAATTTTTACAACTTACAACTAACAGTAAAAACATTTATTCAGCTTAGTCTGTATTCATCTTAACTGGAAACACAGATCAAAGATACATGACAGTGAATGTATGATTGACTTACGGCAACAAATAAGTTGTAAATGATGATACAACCTATCCACAGCAGTATGGGAGAATGAACCCATCCACAGCAGAATGGGAGAATGAACCCATCCACAGCAGAATGGGAGAATGAACCCATCCACAGCAGAATGGGAGAATGAACCCATCCACAGCACTATGGGAGAATGAACCCATCCACAGCAGAATGGGAGAATGAACCCATCCACAGCAGAATGGGAGAATGAACCCATCCACAGCAGTATGGGAGAATGAACCCATCCACAGCAGAATGGGAGAATGAACTCATTCACAGCAGAATGGGAGAATGAACCCATCCACAGCAGAATGGGAGAATGAACCCATCCAAAGCAGTATGGGAGAATGAACCCACCCACAGCATAATGGGAGAATGAACCCATCCACAGCAGAATGGGAGAATGAACCCATCTGTTAGATTTTATGAATATAAATCTGAAATTAATTATGTTGTAAATATGCTGAAAGAAAAGGCTTGCTTAAATGCAGAAACAAAGTTTAAGTAATATGTGATCAGCAGTTATACTAAATGACCATGGCTTGGAAAAGGAATCTGCTGAATGGACATTTTTCCCTTACAGACTCAAAACAGGATGTATGCAAGAGCAAAAATACAAAATCTGCTTTTAAAGAATGGACATTTTTCCCTTACAGACTCAAAACAGGATGTATGCAAAAACAAAAATGCAAAATCTGCTTTTAAAGAACAATGACATGTTATTCTGCATGGAAAAACAGGATGGCACAAGAACAGATGTTTTTATACAAAGATCCAAATAAAATACAGGATGTTCACACTGTCAGAAAAGCTGATCTCTGACAATGTGTTTTCTCAAAAATATGTTTTTCTTCATAAAAAACAGGATATGCTTATCAGCATTGGCACAAGAACATATGCTCATATGTTAAGCTTAGTATTGTTTCTACAGGATAAGCAATTCTCCAAATAGAATACAGAACAATGTGTTTCCTCAAAAATATGTTTTTCTACATGGACATCAGGACACTGTTACAGGATATTCACACTGTCAGAAAAGCTGGTCTCTTAAAAGACATTGTTAAACAAGGAAGCTTAGTATTGTTTCTACAGGACTAAAACTGTATATAAAGAGCTGTATAAATCCAGCTATGGTAGAGGTTTGGTAGGGACACAAGTCCCAAGGTAAATGTTATATCTCTCACATCATCCGTACTATATGAGAAGTAAAGTTGGAACAGTACTTTTAAGCTGCAACGTTTGTCCAGTTTTATTTATTATAAAAGTTATTGGTTACTGCTCTTAAAGACAAGTGCTGCAAAGTATATTCTCTCATCAGCGTATATTCTGCAAGTTTCTGTATGCAGCAGACTGTGAATGCAAATATAACTAGACTTTGAATTTTAGCAGAATCCAGCCAGCAAGACTGAGTGTCTTAAGAACACTGCAAATCCATCACACCAAGTAAGCAAGTAAATCTCAATATATTTTTTCAATGGCGAGGCAGCTGAGTGACTAGCACCATATAATTTTTTCAATGGCAAGCTAGTCTGCATTTGAACCTACAATCTGCATTCAAACACAGGAGGAGTGATGGTAAGCCCTGCAGAGGGTCACTTCAGTTAAATTGCAGTAACTAACATTTGTGCATTATGTGTCAATTCTGAACAGAAGTATTCCAGTTTATGCAGCTTGCAGTAGTAAAGTTTTTTAGACGTCTACAATCCGGAGTGAGACTAGTTCAAGAAATTCGCAGTGCCATAAATTCTTCAAGAAAAGGGGATATCCACTAGCCCATCAGTCCACTGCCTGTTGTGCTTTCCCAGCTTCTCAAGTGACTTTGAAAATTTCCAGCCATCTGCAACAACAGCCTGATCACCTGTTTTCTTGCTCACTGGTAAGACTTTTTCTACGTCACATTTTTAGTATGGTTGCTATTCGACAGTTTGGATATTAGACCGTCTGGATATTAGATTAGACAGTATGAATATTTTCATGCATAATTTAAGCAAATGTAAAAAATTGCAATGTTGGTATACACAGCACATTAGTAAATGTAAAACCTTATTAGGGCAGGTTCATAGTAAGGCATTATGCAAATGTATTACAATATTTGACTGGTATCTCAAAGAAAATCATGTGAAATATGACAAATGTTTATTGTGGGATTCAACAAAAACTGCATTTTGTGTATTATGTCATAAAATAATATTGCATCATATTGCAAAAAAATAGACTGTAAAAACAGATCTGAAGAATTAACTAAGGGTAAAGTGTTTCCATTACATTCTGATGTTGAACAGTTATGTCCTGTCACCACATGTGAGTCAAATCAGTTACTGATAGAACCCCTAGTACATTTTGTTACAAAGAATGTAGTAAACTTCTAAACGACAGACACAATGAGTTCAGGAAGCTTAGACAAGTTATACATACATCTTTTCAAAAGTGCATAGGAGTTTCAAATTCAGCAGAACAGCTTACTAAAGAATGTCAGAAAGACCATACAACATTCCAGGAAATTCAACAGTAGTTGCAGGATAAAGGAAATAAATTAGCTGAACTGACAAAGACTGGGAACTTCCTGCATACACAGTTAATCTGTGCAAAAGAAATATATTTTATAATATGTTTATGTTTTGAAAATGGTTAAACATACATGGTAGGATGGTAGGATCTGATGTCTGGACAAATCATTCTTAAATGTTTTACTTTCATTCAGTTAAAGCAAGACATCTATCAGTACTACAGTAAAGTAAAGCAACAGCTCTGCATTCTATTTAAACTGTTTTTGTGTTGATTAACTGTTTTGCACTCTTAAAAAGTTATTTGTTGCTTAATTTTACCTGTAGGCTAACACACTCAAGTGTGCTAGCCACTTAAAAGCATTTATAGCATTTACTGTCTGTTTTTTTTCCTTGTCTCTGTAAAAAAAAAAAAAAAAAAAATCTCTTGTTTTCCCACCTTACTGAACTAGAGTAGTCCAGTTTCAGAGTTGCTGATCCCTGGGCTTTGTTTTTAGTTCCTGTTACTGATCCATTGCCTTATTAGGAAGGAGGGAAGTTTCTTTGCTTACCAGTGGGAGTGGGAAGCACTGAGCAGCCTTTTTGTCCGAATTGGTGAAGATTCAGCCAGAAACTAGTAGTCTGTTGGTCGTTTTGGGCCAATTCCTAGCTCCTTTCAGCCGCCTGCTGTAAAACACGCTAGACACGCGTTTTCCAGCTTGTACCAACTCTGCACAGATCCTCGTGGTGGCCTGCAGAGTGATCCAAGCAACAGAGAGCTAAAAGAGTGACATTGTACGAGATATAAGTACTATTTGTGGCTATCCGACTGCAATTAAGCTTGCGACTGCATTTAGCCTGTTTTACTGCTACTTTAAGTGATTTCTGCATTTTACACTGTTTATTGCACTTTAAGTTACTAATTGTTGCAAATTGTTTCTGTAGGCTACACACTAAAGTCGCTAGCCGATTTACAGCATTTATAGCATTTACTGTCTGTTTTTCCTTATCTCTGTAATAAAACAAAAAATCTCTTGTTTTCCCACTTTACTGAACTAGAGTAGTCCAGTTTCAGAGTTGCTGATCCCTGGGCTTTGTTTTTAGTTCCTGTTACTGATCCATTGCCTTATTAGGAAGGAGGGAAGTTTCTTTGCTTACCAGTGGGAGTGGGAAGCACTGAGCTGACCTTTTGTCCGATTTGGTGAAGTTTCAGCCAGAAACTAGTAGTCCATTGGTCGTTTTGGGCCAATTCTTAGCTCCCTTCAGCCCCTGCTATAAAACACGCTAAACTGTACTGCTGATCTAACCAGCATATCCTATAACTGAAAAGTTCATCTCTACTTGATTCCCAAGTAGACTATTCTCTATCTGTAAAGCCTAGCACTTACTCCTACAGTACTTGCACCTTGATAAAGCACTCTTATTATAGATAGTACCCCACCAGCCCAAAACCCACTTCCCGAGTCCTTTGAAAGTTCTTTATCTACTACTTCTAGTATGTCGAGGGATCAGTTGCTAGTGTCCTCTCCAGCTCAACTGGTGAACCTGGGAATATTGAGGCAATGTTACAATTGCCTCATGTACCTGAACAATCCTCTCCTTCTCCCACAAAACACAAATACATGCGAGAGATGCAACTATACGGCCAAACTGGAGGCTGAGCTCTCTCAACATAGGACTGGCAAGACCAGACAGGAGGAGAAGGCAACCACACACAATACATACCCAGTCACACATGGTACCATCACAACTTCAAATCACACACATACTCACACAAAGACATACTCGGAGGCTCTGGTCAAAATTTACCAAAACAGCAGAGGCCACCAAAGCAGACACCCAAACAACTACCACCTCACGACCCAACACATGCAACACATAGACCACACAGTCAGAGTGTCAAACAGTCACAGCCCTTAAGGCCAAACAAAATGCCAGACACACTTGTCATTGGTGATTCCATAGTCAGGCACACTGGCGTCCGCTCACCAGACTGAGTAAGGAGAAGGTCACAGTAAGCTGCCTGTCGGGCGCTAGAATCCGCCACATAGCATGAAGCACTCAGGTCTCTCAACAGCAGGTACAAGTGCGACTCAGTCATTGTCCACGCTGGTGTCAGCGACCTGAGGCGTACCTCCTTGGACTACATGAAAGGGGCGTCGAGGAGCTCTCTGATTATGTAGCCCAGGCAGGTATGACCTTGACCTTGAGCAGTATCCTACCTTCACCTAGAATGATGCCACAATACAGTGATAAGATGATCAGCTTTAATAATTGGCTTAAATTCTGGTGTCATTCAAAGGGATCAATGTCTGTCTGCCTGGGATGACATGCTGGACAAGCCACGCTGCCAAGGGGCGGCTTGCACCTGTCACCCTGGGCTTCCGGATATTGGCAAGGCTCTTGCCACCCCATAGTGCCTTTTTAGGCAAGGCTCAAATTCTAAACCTACCACCCTAGAACACCAAAAGGAAAAAACTAAGGGTAATGCTGCTCAATGCCAGAAGTCTCAATCTCAAGATGCACGCACTCGAGGCCCTTCTCAATATGGAGAACATCGATGTCTGTGCTGTGACAGAAACCTGGTTCAAGGCTCCTGAGAGCACCCCAGCACTAACAGGTTTCACCTCATATCATGCGTTCGGCCCCAAAATCCGGACAACACCAAGAAAGGAGGGTGTCCATATTCATAAAGGACACCCACACCTCAAGGTTGGTGGCAACGCACGATGCATCGGAGACCATCCAGGTGCAATTAACCATAGGCAAGACTGCTCTGCAATTTGTAGCATGTTACAGGCCACCCTCTCAAACTCAGGAACCTCACATGGCCTTCCTGAAAACATTGGAGGGATAAATGTATCTCCAAACACCATCATACTAGGTGACTTCAACTACCCTAATATAGACTGGGAACACTACTCAAGCCCGAACACTCTAACCCAAAGATTCCTGGAGTTCATAAACTCAAATGCCATGGAACAACTAGTCACCATCCCCACAAGAGGTGAAAACATACTTGATCTCATCATCACGAACATGGGATCAAAATGTTCAACACCGAAGTATACCCCTCACTGGTGAGATCAGATCATAAACTAATCTCGCTGGAGGTCCTCATCCGCCCCACCTGAAACAAAAAAGACCACAGTGAAAAACTTCTCAAAAGCCGATTTCACACTTCTAAAAACTAGTGTGGTCTCCTTTAAGGCCCCTGAGCCAGTGGTAAACATTACTCAAACCGCTGAATCACTTACAAATGCCTTCTACCAGCACCGACAGGACTGCATGGATCAGGCAATCCCAAACAAAACTAAGACTCTCTGTACCAAAGGCAAGCGTCCAGTCTGGTGGACCCCAGCCATAAACAAGCTCTACAACAAAGGAGGAAGCTACTACAAGATAGAGCAAAATCCTTGAAAGGTAAGACACCTTTGATCATTATAAGTAAAATACTAAGAGCTCTCATAAAATCATCCAAGGCAAATTTTGAGAGAAAAATCGCCAAGGACTCTAAAGACAATCATAAGGCCTTCTTTAGCTATGTTAGAAACCTAGGAGGAAACTCCCAGATATGCTCAGAATTAGTTCAAAATGATGTGAAAATTACTGAACCTACACACATTGCTAACATACTGGCTGACAGGTTCAGTGCAAACTTCACCCCCCCCTCCCCCCCAAAAGGAGAGATAGCTATTCCAGAGGATTGTAGCCCCCCAAACATCTCCTACGCCCAGGTGCGAACTGCCCTCACTAAAGCAAAAACACAGCATCCATGGGACGGATGGTGTCCCCGGCTGTGTGCTTCATGAACTCAACGAGGAATTAAACCCACAGTTAGGACAGCTGTTTAATCTTAGCCTCACCTCAGGATCACATTACCCAAGGAGTGGCGCCACGGTGACTGTGGTCCCACTTCATAAGGCGGTGCCTCCACAGACCCTGGAAATTACCGCCCCATTAGCTTGACAAGCCTTATCTGCAAAGCCATGGAGAGGATCATAATGGAACTCATAAATAAAGACATAGGAACTTGCAGACCTTGGATCCAACCCAGTTTGGCTTTGTCAAAAGCAGATCCTGCCTCTTAAACTTGGTTGACTTTTTGAGACAGTCACCAAGGCCATTGATGAGGGTAAGGCAGTCCATACAGCCTACCTCGACCTGGCAAAGGCCTTGACACAATACCCACTCAGGTATCATCGAAAAACTCATCAGCTTGAATGTAAACCCATACATCACAAGATGGGTTGCAAACTGGCTAAGCGACAGAACCCACAGGGTCAGAGTTGCTGGAGCCATGTCAGACTCAAAGCCTGTCACAAGTGGTGTCCCACAGGGCTCAGTCCTGGGTCCACTCTTGTTCGGCATCTACTTTTCTGAAGTACAAGCAAACACAGGAGGGTTATGGCTGACAAAGTTTGCAGATGACTGCAAACTGAAGCCATAGTCGAAAACACATCTGACACAGATATCCTCCAGAAGGGCCTCACAGAAGCGGATAACTGGTGCCAGAGCCATGGCCTGAAGTTAAGCGCCAAAAATGCATAGTCATACCCTTGGGAAAAACAAGGTTACCCCTAGCTACCATATAGGTGACAATCCACTGAGCACAGAAAAGTCATCAGGGATCTGGGGACCCAAGTTGACAGTAGTCTTTCGTTTGACACTCATGTTGCTAAAGTAGTTAGGAAAACCTTCTATATCGCCCACCTGATCATGAAGGGATTCACATCTAGATCAAGGGAGGTCATCGTCCCCCTGTACTCATCACTCATTAGACCTATGATTGAGTACAATGCCCGTTCGGAATGTATCTGACCAGACACCTGATGCAGCTTGAAAGGCCCCAAAGTTCCTCACCAAAAGGATAAAGGGTCTCAAAAATATGTCTTATGCTGCCCGACTGAAAGAACTCCAGCTTTATTCAGTCTCATACCGCTTGCTCAGAGGTGACCTGTGCCTGACATATAAGGCCATGTCAAACCCAGATTTGATGAATATGCTTCACCTCAAAAATCTAGATCCCTCAGAACCACAAGGGCGGAGACTTAAACCTTGACACGGTTATAAATAGAACATGCTGGAGGGACAGATTCATCACCCAGAGACTCCCTATGCTGTGGAACAAAATCCCGGTACATGTGAGGCAGAGCACCTCGCTGGCCTTGTTCAAGAGGAATCTTGACCAATGGATGGGAGATCGCAGATATACCCCAGGGATTACTTCAGTGTCACTGCTTGACAGAGGCACAGAAAAATGATAGGCATAGTTTTTATTCAAACTAAAGGGGTGGCGAAAGCCACATAACTATGGGCTAGGCTTATAAATGCCCTTGGGCAGATAGCCTAGTATGAACCTATGAACCTATGAACCTATATGAATGCCATTATTAGCATAGTCAAAAGGTAAACAAAATTGTTCTAGTGTATAAAATTAAATAAAAATAGTTAATAAGAGTAAAAATTTAAAGTCACAAGACATGACATACTTGTATAAAGATGTACATATACAAGACAGACATGCATGTGTGTTCTTTTCATCTAGAGTACATCTGTTACAATAAGGCAGACAACAGCAAATATAAATAATATAAATATAAATGTGTTGGTTAAACTAATATACATGCATGTGTGTTCTTTTCATCTAGAGTACATCTGTTACAATAAGGCAGACAACAGCAAATATAAATAATATAAATATAAATGTGTTGGTTAAACTAATATCTATTTTGTTTTTTACAATTTGTTTATAATTATATAGTAACACCAAACAGTTAAAGTTCTGAATTTTAAAAATAAATAAAATCACAGATGGTATTATTCAAACAGTTTTTGTAAAATTAATGGCGGGACAGTTAAATAGTTAAATAAATAAATAAATAAAAAATACTGAAATCCATGTAAGGTAATTGTAAAATGATGTCTATTTATGTAGTATAAATGCATAGTTATGCAAATCACAATCACATTAAAGGAAAAATGCTAAAAGAATTAATTATAGTTTACAGAGTATGAAATATGAGCTCTGACCTTCCTAGACTAGATGAATAGTTACAGGAAATGCTGGAAAGATAAGATAAACAACAAAACTGATTGCCAGGCAAGTAGCTTGAGTTTTTTTAAAGCATCATTGTTATTAAAACATAATTGTTAAAATGTTTACAGGCAACACTATTTAGTAATTGTAATAAAATGTCACAATTGTGCATATATGTCACTGATAATCTGTTTGCAAGTAAATGTTAAAAGGACAAAAAAAAACTCAGTTGTATCAAGTACAGCCAGCAAATGGGCTATAGTATATATACAGTTCAAATCAATTGTGCAGGAGAATGTAAATGCCTACTAGTGGTAGTAAACAGCAAAAGCTTTATAAAAAATTATCAAATCAGACAAAAGTTCATAATTTAATAAAATAAATGTATAACCATAGTGTTAGGCTGACATACATTCTATTCTTACAGCATAGGGCAGGAAAACAGTGCTGAAGTACTACAGGGGGAGGAGCACTTTCTCAGTTTTACACTGACTGTATAAGCAGCACTGCACAAGGGTCTGAAATAAAGCTACAGGAAAAATAAACAACAAGGGTCTGAAATAAAGCTATAGAAAAAATAAACAGCAAGGGTCTGAAATAAAGCTACAGAAAAAATAAACAACAAGGGTCTGAAATAAAGCTACATAAAAATAAATAATAAGGGTCTAAAATAAAGCTAGAGGAAAAAATATCTCATTCCTTCTTGACAATACTCTTTTAGGGAGAGGAAAAACAGGTATTAGTGTATTAGAAATACTGGTAAACTGGATTAAACCTGACAGGATAAGATATTTTACAAGTTGTTAATAGCTATCATAATGGTTAAACAAGAGATGATTTAAAATTGCTTTATTAAAGCTATATAAGAGAGAATAAAGATATGCAAAATGCATAAATGTTTCTAATAGCAAGAATGGTCACTATTTTTAATATGTTTTTGGCAAAACAATGTTGGTATAAAAAGCATGAATATTTTTAATAATTGTTAAGTATGTAGTTTAAAATAGGACATATGGATATGGTATCAATTCCACTAGATATTTCTAAAGAGACAAAAATTTTCCAAGATTTTGCTCAATATTAATGTTATTAAATTTGTAAGATTAGACTAAATGTACTTTGTAGTCTTTGTATGTACAAATGCAGAAAAATTCAGTACAAATGAAATTAATGTCTAGTAATGAATATGTATGAAAAAAACATATTTAAAAAAGTGGGTCCAGTATACCTAGTAAATTGAAATGCATAAATAGCAAACAGTCTGTGTAAATACATACTGATCAGGATACATCGTAATACGTTCAAAAGTAATTTGTCAAGTTGTAATATCACTGGTTTTACCCCAGTAAAATAATTGCTTTCAAATAGTTATTATCTAAGCCCAGTTCAGTATTTTACCAAGATGTTATTGAGCAGTTCAGAGACATGAACACAATGTGATGGTTAAAATTACATTAAAACTGTATATTTTTAGCAGTGTATAAATGCTTGCAGTAGCACATAGTTAATGTCTCTTATAGTTAATTCAACAGTTGCAAAGAGTTAATGAAACAGTTCTAAGACATAAATGAAATTTTATGATTGCAAAAGAATAAATTGATCAAGTTAAACTAAAGCAGACACAGCTCATAACTGATAAAATATTTTCACAGAATGGTCTGCAAAAGAAAAAGTTGTTAAATACATTCAGTTTTGGTAGTAATACTTTAATATCATTGTATTAACTATGTAAAATTGCATTTTGATTTTTTGTATCAAACTAAAGGTTTGTTTCTTGTGTTTTCTATATAAAATGTTTTGAGTATGTTTAAAAACAGAGGGAATTGTTAGATTTTATGAATATAAATCTGAAATTAATTATGTTGTAAATATGCTGAAAGAAAAGGCTTGCTTAAATGCAGAAACAAAGTTTAAGTAATATGTGATCAGCAGTCATAGTAAATGACCATGGCTTGGAAAAGGAATCTGCTGAATGGACATTTTTCCCTTACAGACTCAAAACAGGATGTATGCAAGAGCAAAAATACAAAATCTGCTTTTAAAGAATGGACATTTTCCCTTACAGACTCAAAACAGGATGTATGCAAGAACAAAAATGCAAAATCTGCTTTTAAAGAACAATGACATGTTATTCTACATGGAAAAACAGGATGGCACAAGAACAGATGTTTTTTATACAAAGATCCAAATAAAATACAGGATGTTCACACTGTCAGAAAAGCTGATCTCTGACAATGTGTTTTCTCAAAAATATGTTTTTCTTCATAAAAAACAGGATATGCTTATCAGCATTGGCACAAGAACATATGCTCATATGTTAAGCTTAGTATTGTTTCTACAGGATAAGCAATTCTCCAAATAGAATACAGAACAATGTGTTTCCATAAAAATATGTTTTTCTACATGGACATCAGGACACTGTTACAGGATATTCACACTGTCAGAAAAGCTGGTCTCTTACAAGACATTGTTAAACAAGGAAGCTTAGTATTGTTTCTACAGGACTAAAACTGTATATAAAGAGCTGTATAAATCCAGCTATGGTAGAGGTTTGGTAGGGACACAAGTCCCAAGGTAAATGTTATATCTCTCACATCATCTGTACTATATGAGAAGTAAAGTTGGAACAGTACTTTTAAGCTGCAACGTTTGTCCAGTTTTATTTATTATAAAAGTTATTGGTTACTGCTCTTAAAGACAAGTGCTGCAAAGTATATTCTCTCATCAGTGTATATTCTGCAAGTTTCTGTATGCAACAGACTGTGAATGCAAATATAACTAGACTTTGAATTTTAGCAGAATCCAGCCAGCAAGACTGAGTGTCTTAAGAACACTGCAAATCCATCACACCAAGTAAGCAAGTAAATCTCAATATATTTTTTCACCATCCACAGCAGTATGGGAGAATGAACCCATCCACAGCAGAATGGGAGAATGAACCCATCCACAGCAGTATGGGAGAATGAACCCATCCGTAGCAGAATGGGAGAATGAACCCAAACTCAGCAGAATGGGAGAATGAACCCATCCACAGCAGAATGGGAGAATGAACCCATCCACAGCAGAATGGGAGAATGAACCCATCCACAGCAGAATGGGAGAATGAACCCATCCACAGCAGAATGGGAGAATGAACCCATCCACAGCAGTATGGGAGAATGAACCCATCCACAGCAGTATGGGAGAATGAACCCATCAACAGCAGTATGGGAGAATGAACCCATCCGTAGCAGAATGGGAGAATGAACCCATCCACAGCAGAATGTGAGAATGAACCCATCCACAGCAGTATGGGAGAATGAACCCACCCACAGCAGAATGGGAGAATGAACCCATCCACAGCAGTATGGGAGAATGAACCCATCCACAGCAGAATGGGAGAATGAACTCATCCACAGCAGAATGGAAGAATGAACCCATCCACAGCAGAATGGAAGAATGAACCCATCCACAGCAGAATGGGAGAATGAACCCATTCACAGCAGAATGGGAGAATGAACCCATCCATAGCAGAATGGGAGAATGAACCCATCCACAGCAGAATGGGAGAATGAACCTATCCACAGCGTTATGGGAGAATGAACCCATCCACAGCAGAATGGGAGAATGAACCCATCCGTAGCAGAATGGGAGAATGAACCCATCCACAGCAGAATGGGAGAATGAACCCATCCGTAGCAGAATGGGAGAATGAACCCATCCACAGCAGAATGGGAGAATGAACCCATCCACAGCAGAATGGGAGAATGAACCCATCCACAGCAGAATGGGAGAATGAACCCATCCACAGCAGAATGGAAGAATGAACCCATCCACAGCAGTATGAGAGAATGAACCTATCCACATCCGCAGCAGCATGGGAGAATGAACCCATCCACAGCAGTATGGGAGAATGAACCCATCCACAGCAGAATGGGAGAATGAACCCATCCACAGCAGAATGGGAGAATGAACCCATCCACAGCAGTATGGGAGAATGAACCCATCCACAGCAGTATGGGAGAATGAACCCATCCACAGCAGTATGGAAGAATGAACCCATCCACAGCCGAATGGGAGAATGCACCCATCCACAGCAGAATGGGAGAATGAACCCATCCAAAACAGTATGAGAGAATGAACACATCCACAGCAGAATGGGAGAATGAACCCATCCACAGCAGAATGGGAGAATTAACCCATCCACAGCAGAATGGGAGAATAAATTATGAAAAGGGGAAGAAACCATCTTTGAATCATAAGACACTCATACACTGTATCTATCCTTGGCAGATTATTTAACATCCCTGTGTTCCCTTGTGACAGTTAAGAGAGAAACCATCAAATAAGTATCCAGTGTTCAAGCATATGGATGTTATTCCTTTATGCTGCATATTAATTTGTAAAGCACTTGGCCCATAATTATCCATGGACATGCAACTCTTCCAAAGCAAAGAAATGTCAGCATCTTTTCTAAAAGTCCTTCTAGCTACTTTGTTCTTCAGCAAACAGCTGAGGTAAGCAGCAATACATTTAAAATATTGCCAGGATTGCTTGAAAGCGTCAGAATGAAACTACTATTGCCAACTCATACTGTGACTCATCTCTGGTATTTAACATGGCATTGTGGTCATTTATTTAACAAGAAGTTAGATAGAATATGCAAATATTAGCTTTTAGCTATGATATCACAGTTTACTGTTTAGCAATGCTATGAAGGTAACTACTACACTATACGGTAATTTCTAAAATCTACAAACAAAAATGCTTGACATGGCAGAATATGTATCAGTCCAAGCTAAGCACTGCGCAGGCAAGGTTAAGTTTAGCATTTGTTTTAATTCTTAAGGTTAGAATATGAGCACTGTAGAAAAAGAAAACATGAAATACGGTTAACGCTGTCGCCTCACAGCAAGAGGTTCTCTGGTTCGATTCTTGGCTGGGGTGCCTTCTGTGTGGAGTTTGCATGTTCTCCCTGCATTCGCGTGGGCTTCCTCTGGGTACTCCGGTTTCCTCCCACATTCTAAAGACATGCTTCTGGAGCATTTCTCCCTGGGCCTCCACTGAAAACAGGATCTGTGGAACCTAGTTGGACTTTCCCGGAATCAACAAATGTTTAATAAAATAAAATAAAAATAAATAAATGTAGATTATGATGCACAGAATCAGTAATCTTCCATTTATGTAGCTGAAATCAATTACAAGTATGCATGGAAAATTTGGGATTATTCTCAATATCCATTCTTAATAATGGAAGAAGTCAGGACTTTGATGAAATCTGGTGATAGCTAGGAAAATTCAATTCAGCTCTGGCTGATTTACAACTTTTTCTTATACTATTCATCACATAGAAGAAATATTGTGTCATACAGATACTAGAGCCTTGTGAATGGTGATGTTATTTGTTCAGTTTTCTCTTGCCAGTCTGTTGTCATTTGTGATTCACCTGTAACCTGTTTCTCTGTTTTTTTTAGGTTGTGATACGAAGAAGACCATTGTTCTATGCTGTGAATCTCCTGTTACCCAGCATTTTCTTGATGGTTATGGACATAATAGGATTCTACCTACCCCCTGACAGTGGAGAGAGAGTTTCATTCAAGATTACTCTTTTGCTGGGTTACTCAGTCTTTCTTATAATTGTATCTGACACATTACCGGCTACAGCTATTGGAACACCACTAATAGGTAATATTCCACAATGGGATTATTTTCTGCCTTTGTTCCCACCAAGAAGCCATTCTGTATGTATTTATATGAGGGGGAGGAAATAAATATGCAGCTATAAGAATAGAGTAGAGCGGAGAGGTGAAACAGTTGTTCATCATGGTTACCTGAGCCTTGTTTAAGGGAGGCTTAGAAACCACAGATGGGACTAGACAAGGCTCCATTCTCTTACAGGACAAAGATTCTACAACTAATGCACTTGATGGGTACTAACTGGCAACAAAAAACATGTAGCTTAAAGAAATACCTAGTTCTACATTTCCTCCTTAATAGGATAGAGAGAAGACTCTGATCTGGTGAGGTAACATTTTTCATAACAAAGTAAGACTTGAAGTTTGTAATATAATGCAGGATAGCTGCAGAAGGGTACATGGCCTCCTGTAATATTGTAATGAATTTTGTTTGCCAATATATTTTATCTCTCACTCTCTCTTTATATATATATATATATATATATATATATATATATATATATATATATATATAAGTTTACTATCACATGTTCATTACATTGTTCGAATGTACAGATATCCGAACCAAATGTTCGGAAATCTGAACACCGAACAGTGTAAATGCCAAACCGAGCATTTCAGTGAAGTCGAATGTCGAAAATGTCAACTACACTGAAATGCTCCTACCTACTCAACATTCAACAACATGTTTTTACAGGGGGGCAAGCCCCTCTGCACCCCCCATGTGGGGGGGCTGCACCCCCACCCCCTACTTATATATACAAACTCTGAGATCACACTACAGTGAGGGTAAGGGTACATTTCCCCATCCCCACTATAGTGCAATCTGCACCGCAATGTTGGAGCTGACAACAGCGGACATTCGCTTTTGTCAGCTTCGACAATTTGGTGATCAAACCTACCGGTTATGCCAAGTGGTTTTCGCACATATGTTTGTTCGTCTAAAAGCCAAACATGATCGAGTTTTGAAAACTCAAAGCTTTTGAATGGAGATTGCAGTACAGTGCGGATTGGGAAATTTACCATTTTCCTCACTGTAGTGCGATCTCGGAGTTGGTATATATAAATTGCAGGGGTGTGGTGTTTTCATGTGTTTTTTTGTTTGTTTTTAAAGTTCAGTCATATGGTCTCGACTGCATGAATTTTGAGTTTCTGAAAACTCAATCAACTGACATAGACCCATAATATCTATATCTATGTACATTTCTCTCTCTCTCTCTCTATATATATATATATAATCTATATCTATCTATATATACACACGCACACATACAGATACAAACCACACACACACACACACACACACACACACACACACACACACACACACACACACACACACACACACACACACACACACACATTTAAGAACATTAAATAACATATATTACAATAATGCATCAACTAATTTACAATGTCTTATTCGTCAAAAAAATGCCTTAATAACATTTTATATTTTTAACATCATGTAAGTCAACCTACAGCATTGTCTGACACCTAGCTTCAACACATAATAAAACGATTACCTTTTGCACTGTCTGCAACATCATAAAGCAAAACGTATGTTCAGCTGTGATGTTTCTAGCATATAGAATAGTGTATTATGTACATTTTGGTGTCTAATAGCATTCAAACAGTCCAACAGTATTGCATGCAGCTTTCTAACAGCTTTAGGTACATAATAATCATTACATGTGTCATAGTAGGATACATGCATTAAATAAGTGTTATTTCACTACCAATTACATTGAACTTTCTCTTTGTATTACCATGCAAAAAAAATAGACTGTAATTTTAACATCTCTACCTACAGTGAAAATCCTACATGTATAAGCTTCCCTGCTGCTCCTATTAATTCCCATCCTATTATTATTATAACAAACGTGTCCTAAAAATTCCATCTTTTATTGACAGCGGTTGGGGTTGGCATAATGGCTAAAGTGCGTACCTCACTGACAAAAAGTACAGGGTTTGATTCTCGCTAAGGGAAACTGGCTAGGTTTAGTATGATCCCAAGAGCAGGTAACCTAGTACTTACCCATACATCTATGGACGAAATGTTGGAACTGACCCTAAAATTCCCAATTTTTGCTAATACATCAAATTCTAAAAATACCTAGAGCCATATTTGTAAAAAAGGAGATATTACACTACTATTGTCATAAAAATGTAGACTCACTTGAAATATGACATTTCTGGTGGTGCACTATTGTCAAAACTAATGGTAACTGTCCTTTATAGAAAAGTTTTGTTTATACCCAATACGGCAAGAAAAAAACTGAATGCTGAGTTTTGGAAACTGAAATCGAAATTATGTATTTCGTTTTAAAATATTATACTCCTGTTTTAGCTGGGGGCTGCATCTTCTTTGTCTACTGTGTAACTCTTTTACTCTGGAAAGTGATGTGCCTTCCTAAAAATATATTTTATTTTCCTCTTGTTCTGTTTTCTGGATGTGTACTGTTTGAATACATTCTGCTATTAGTGACATTATGGGGGGTGTTCAGAAAGGAATAGATCTGTGTGAAATGCTGTTTGTTTATTTAGAATTCAGTTGGCTGATTTTAACTTTGTTCTGCATTACATCAAACTTATTTTGTCAATATATAACTTTATTCTATATTACATCAAACTTATTTTGTCAATATATAACTTTGTTCTACATTACATCAAGCATATTTGCTAAACAGAATTGATAGAATAAAGTAAAAATCCATCATCTGCATGTGCAACCAGTCCATCACCAGCCACTCTTTCTTTGGCCAGCTCAACACAGAGTGGCATGCTATTAATGCCAGAATCACCAGATATATCACCACCACAATGCAGAGAAAGAGGAAGAAGCTTATCTGGGATTGGCAGCAATACCAGAGTAACAAAGCCTTCCCTATCCACTCTCCCATGCCCAAGGTATCCCCACAGTTTCACTCCAGTAGGATAAGTGAGCAGTACCAGCACCACCAAGCCAACCACCCACAACAGGGGCATTGCTCTGAGCCTGAAGCCAGAGCAGTTACAAGAGGCACACCCCTCCAGGTAGGATGCCCACCCAAACTCAATGACCCAGCTGCTCAGAATGATGGCCAGGGTGATACTAGGGTATTGGACACCACAACCCACTGTACACCTGCACCCAGCACACCAGGCCCCAACCAGGCAGTAGCCCCCACCAGTAATGGCCACCATTATTTAGCCTCAGGCCACAGGAACACTGCACATTACAGCCACAATCCAAGGGGCAGAGGCCACAACAGGGGCAGTCCAAATCCAAGGGGCAGAGGCCACAGTAGGGGTGATAATCACGAGCAATCATCCTCCAGTCAGAGGGAATGGCACAACAGCAGTGGCAACAGCACAGATAATGCTAGGGGCAGAGGATGAGGTCATACACGAGGGCAACATCACCTGTAATCAGCTTCAGGCCCACACAGACAGAGGACCCCCACCAAGGAGGGTTCACAGAAAACATCTTTAATCTCTCCAGCACACTGCTGGATCACACTACCAGCAAGGTCCTCTGGAAAGGATTTAACTTTATCGTTGGCTAGCGTGCGAGGACGTGCGATGTGATCTCAGATCTAAAACTCTTCTGTAGAAAGCTCAACATAGTCCTGGGTCTTGCTAACAACAATTTTAACTTGCATGAAATGTCTGATGCACAAGATATGTCTTGCTCTGCTGGTCTTAATGTCTTTAGTACTATTATACATAACATTAGTGATAATGAAGTATTGGTAAACAATGTCAAAATCCATAATGGTAGGGGCAGTCACGAATGTGGTGCAATTTCAGGTAATGGTCATAGTATGAGGTGTCTCCTTCCCACAAGAAGCCACAGTAATGTACTCTGTTCTAGTGTCCATGTGGTTATTTCTCTTAGATCAAGAGGTTTTTGTTTTAAATTCTATCTGAATATGTGTTTATGTTTGTATGGATATACAAGCTTATATGTTTCTAAAATTTGCTTACTGAGTGAGATGCTAGCTGTTAGTTTGAGGTCTCCAACAGTGGGGTATCCTCAACTGTTGTGTGATCTTGGAATTAGTAAATTTAATTAGTGGGTGTGTGTAGGGGGCTTTTTTCATTAATTTTCAATGTTTATTTATAATTTAAATTAAGTGATTTTGATATATTGATATACTGAAATGTCAAATTTGTGCTATTTGATATATCTATATAGATATATATGAGTCTAGGACACTGTATCGAATGTACAGCATCCCAACACCTTGCAGATCAACATCTGAACATCACACTCACAAATACTGACATGTTCTGCACACACTCTAGGGATCACTCTGGAACAGACTAAACAAACAGCAAGTGTTTTTGCTGGAAGCAAGCCCACCTATACCCCCACATCCCTTAGTAATTACATATACAAAGTCTGGGATCACACAGTTCCCAGAGAAAGGAAATATTCCCCTACTCTGGGATTGTCAGTCTTGCAAACCTGTCAACCCTTAGTCTATGTCAACCAAATGGCATTAACCTACTGTGTGTTGGGGCACTGGGCCTTCACTACAGTGCCCTAGACCCATATATATAAATACACACACACACACACACACACACATATATATATATATATATATATATATATATATATATATATATATATATATATATATATATATATATATATATATATATATATATGTTATAGGGAGAGAAAGTGCATATGTGTGTGCGCATGCATATATATATATATATATATATATATATATATATTCACTTTATAAGCTTGAACTTCTGAAATCTCGAATTACAGAATCTTGAGCCTATAAAGTAGAAAATCCAAAGACTCGACACTACACAATCACGAACCCTAAATCCCGAAATCGCAAAACCGCAAAATTCAAACTCGCAACACTTTCAAACACCATTACAACACACATGCACACAACTAAATAAGCACACACACCTACCCTTATGATATGAAGGGGTTAAGCCCCCTGCACCCCCATGTGGGGGGCTGCAACCCCAAAACCCCCCTACTTAAATATTCTAAATACAAGGTCGCACTACATACACACAGGCTGAAACACCACCACACAAACTACATTCCTCTCGCACACACACATCACAGTAACAACACACACTACAGCCCCTACCCCACAACCTTAAACATAAACACTTACCTGAATCCACGAACACAGCTCAACACTAGAACTGCTAATTCAAAATCTCCCACATTCGAGATTTTGAATTTTGCGCTTCTGGGGTTGCAGTCTTCCAATCCTTCTACTTTATGAACTCGAGATACTGAATTTCCAGATTTCAGTATTTTGTGCTTATAAAGTGAACATATATATATATATATATATATATATATATATATATATATATATATATATATATATATATATATATATACATATATAGGAAAGTTTACGAACATGTGACTGCATTATTTAGAGCTTCACACAGCACTATTCCTTTACAAATGTCCCCTTTCTCTTTACTTGTCACATTCATCAGTGCACTTAAGAGTACAGACATATAAAACACGTGTCATTACATTTCTAAATGAGCGGGATTCATTTAACAGTTGCCTGAAATAACAAACAAACTTTTAGGAAGTCTGACTATTAAGGGATCTATAAATAATGTTCTAGGACACAATTTAGATGCAGAAATTATATCTGGCGTCCATATTTGCTGTTTTACTACTTACAACAAGCAGCGCAGCATTATCCTAATATAGCAAGAGGTACCATCCTAAGTTTCACTGTATAATATGAGGTTAGTTCTCGAGTTTCATGGTTTCTCTACATTTAGTCAAAGGCTTTTAGAACTTTGAATTGACTTGAGGGAAATCTTCAGTCTTAGTAATATTGTCTGCAGAAGTGCTTATTATTTACAAGAAAATCTGCTTGTAGTAAAACTACATAATTGACATAAAAATTACCTCTGTAGTGAAAACTTACTGTTGACAACAGTTCCTATTTTCACTTCAGTATTCTCCATTTTGACATCCAACAAATTACTGTCATCTCATGAGTCCAGTCACTTAAGAAATTCAATCTATTATAATACATGTTGAATGCTGAAGTAACATTACTGTCTTGCAAATAATTTATACATTTACAAATTAATCTGTGGGACCAAGCCAAGTCATTAATAAGCCCTCTATAAAATACATAAAAGTTGCATTTTAAATTAATTATTCCTCAAAAAAAGTAACTACAGTCCCAATAATTAGCTACTTGTAAAAAAGAGAATGTGACCTTCAATCCTGTCTGTACCCTTTAACTGGTGACATTTAATTCCACTAAAAATATTACTTTTTTAACCAACCCCTGTAAAAATAATATTAGTGATTTCACTATTGATGCAACTACCATTACTAATCAGCAAATTTCTAAACACCTCCATTCTTCTCTATGTAAAATAATTAAACAGAGGTGCAATTTCTGAAGTTACTAAAGAATTATCTGTAGACAGTATCACTTCTGTTAATGCTTGTATGAAATATCTAGTATATCCAATGTGTGTGCTAGTTAATGCAGCAAGTTGATTAGCAGAAACATCTGCATATTTCAATAATGGCTGTGTGGAATTGTTATTGCATGACACTTTATACTGCAATGGTAGAACAGTAGTGCTATATATTTTATATAGTCAACATAATGGGAAGAGGGGATGAGGATGAATGGATAGAAGGATGGATTAATAGACTTCTGGAGCAGATATAAATTGGGCAGCTGCAGTGGTTATCATTGCCGCCTCATAGCAAGAGATTCTCTGGTTCGATCCTTGGCTGGGGTGCCTTCTGTGCGGAGTCTGCATGTACTCCATGTGGTCGCGTGGGTTTCTTCCAGGTGCTGCAGTTTCATCCCAAAGACATGCTGTAGGTGAACTGGACACTCTAAATTGGCCCTAGGTGTGAGTGCATGTGTGTGTGCCTTCTGTGAAAGGTTGGGCACCAGGCTGGCAACTCGACACCATAAAACTCTACTGCCAATCATGAGCAGACAGGTGATCCACTGTGGCGACCCCCTAACCAGGAAAAGCCAGAAGCAGATATAAATTGTTGTATACCTATTCAGTAATAATTAATATATTGGAATACTGATTTATTTTACACAAATACATGCTATTTGCTGCTATTACTTAAACTTTTGCATATGGTTTTGTCATATTCTAACTCAGAAATATGACACACACACAAACACACACACACACACACACACACACACACACGCACACACACACATATATATATATATATGTGTATGTGTGTGTGTCTAATGTGTTAAATGAAGGAAGATGACAATATGGTTTACATAACAATGATTCTGTAACTGTTAGTAAGGATGAAAAAGATTATACAATGGTTTTAATAATAGAATGCATACAGACTAAATGGCCATTTTATTTTATTCTGGAGATGGGCAGGTGCATCTGCAGTTAACTCCTCATCAGCTCTAGGTGTCAAATATTTCTTCTGTATCAAATGTATTTAAATTCAAAATTCCAATATGTAAAAATTTAAAAAGATTTCATGTTTAAGCTTACAATACCAAACTCAACTGTTCAACTATTTGATCACTGTCTAGTGCAGGAAAATAGATATTAACTGTTGCTATTAACTGTATTAAAATAATATTATTATATATATATATATATATATATATATATATATATATATATATATATATATATATATATATATATTATATTTTTCTAAATTTTCAAGTCACACACACACACACGCACACACAGATGGTCAGCTGGAAGGTATGCAGTAAGACGGGAACAATGTTTTCATTAGAAATAGTGACTTTATTCATATTAAAATCAATAAACTCATTACTTCTGCAGACTTAGTTTTGAAAACCAATGCATTGTATTAGAAAAGGGAAGAGCATGGGAAAAACTTCAGCTACCACATATGCAAACAGCAGTTTAATCATTTGGTAAAATAACTGAGTTATAATAATCCATTTAGGGTTCCTTTCTGAATACCCCCTATCTTTACTTAGAAAAGCCTTCAGGATTTTAGTCCAGTAACTGCTGGGGTAGGCTCCGGGATCCATGGAATGCTGAAAAGAATAAAGCAAATTAAAGTAGGTAAAACAGTATATTTCTTTCAAGTTTTTAGATGTGTCAATTACAAAATACTATTCAGGCACAGATGATGTATAAAGTATATAAACACACTTTATTTATTTAACATTTGTTTACCAGGAAGGTCTGACTAGGACAGAGTCCATTTTCAGCAGAGACCCAAGGAGAAATGCTCCAGACGCATATGTTTGGAATATGGGAGGAAACTGGAGCACCTGGAAGAAACCAACATGAACACAGGGAGGATATGCAGACTCCTTAGAAAAGGCACCCCATCCAAGAATTGAACCGGAAAACCTCTTGCTGTGAGGTGATAATGTTTACCGCTGCACCACTGTCCAGTAGCTTTTACTCTAACCAAGCAATTAATAATATACTCAAAGATCAATGTATTAGGACATTACACACTGTAACAAAATTGATAATAAAACATATTAAGTGACAAAGAATTTTATAAAAAAAATGGGGAGTCCTATGTATTGCCTGGTAATTTGCATGCAGAGTGTAATAGATCATGTGTATTCTCTGACAGACCAGCTTCCTGTCCAGAGTTTGCTTCACTGCTTAAAACTCATCGGTGTTGGGATAGGCTCGGACATCCCTACAATACCAGAAATAATAAAACAGGTTACAGGAAAATGGATGGATGATGGATATATGGCAGCTTTGACAAACAGTACAAAAAGGAGGTGACTGAGTACTACAACAGTAAAGCCATGCATTTCTTTCTTCTCATGGTATTAGATAAGTAATTATTGCAGTATGACATGGTGCTGCTTGTTGTATAATAAGCACATGCATACCTGTTTTAAGGCTTGAATATCAAGGCTGATGCTGGCATTCATAGCCCAGGCTTTTGCAAATGACTTAAGCATATCTGCGAATATGCAAATAAGGGCAGAGAATGTCATTTGCAATGATTAGGAAAAGTGAAGTCTTTTTTGAAAACACACCCATTTCCTGCAAAAGTGTAAGGTGTGCAAAGTTCAGCACTAGGAAGTTATGAATTCCTTCTCAAAAGGCTGAGAGTTTGTTTTTACTTTTGTTTATTTATTTTGAATATCATGGGCAAGTGTTTAAGGAAAGCTGCAGACTGCTCACTGATTAAAATTAATTTATTTATTTAAAAAAAGTGGGGTTAGGATGTTTTATATGGGATTATTCTTTTGTGGATACCCTGATGGTTTCATTAAAGAATAGGAAGGGGGAGACAGGAAAGACTGAAAAACAAACAGAGACAGGAAGACATCAAGAGGATTTATATTGGAGGATGTGGGAGAGGAGAGGCACTATGCTTTTGTCAGGGGATAGACCTCCCCCATTTTTTCATATTTTTTTATATAAGATGATAGTGTGGGTGGGAAATAGGTAAGAGGGTATGGGAGAAAAGATAAGGGAAGAAGGGCTGAGGAAGTTCCATCAGGAGTCCCAGTCCACAGAGCCTCAAACACATCACTGCTAGATGGTGGTGCAGTGGAGGACTCTGATGTTGAGGGGGTAGGGGCCTGTGTTGGTGCAGTGGTTGGCAGCAACTGGAAGAACATGTCTTCAACATGCTGAAGAAAGGCTTCAAATGGCTGAATTCTTCTCTCCATTATCTCCAGTGCATCCTCTACCAAGCTCCAAAGCCCCCTTTTGGTGAAGGCTTGCCATGTTGCCACATGCCAAGGTGCCTTCAGGACTGGTGCCTGCACCCCAAACCTGTGATGTCATCCCCAGATAGGCAGTGGGTGAGCATTACCTAGCCTGGGATGTACACGTGCCTGGCCTGCTCCAGAAGGATTTGAATTTGTAAAAAATAAAAATAATTGGGAGAGAAACAAAAACAACAAAGATGAAAGAAATGCATAACCAAACTAAGAAAAACAGAGAAAAAAAGGGGTTAGGAGAGACAAAAGAGAAGATGCACAATAAAGCCACACATCATGTTTACATGCCATTTCATATACTATTGAAATATTACAGTTAAAATCTTTATTGAAGTAAAACCTGTGTATGGGAAGTGCTTATACATTCAATGGAAGTAGTCATTTGGGAAGAGCTTGTATGCATGGGAAGAGTGAAATGAGTAGTGTTTATGCCCACTTCATATGAATTCATATGGCAAATACTTATGACTACTTGATGGGGAGTGCGTATTCAATTTTCATGAAAGGAAATGTCCTGGTCCTGCAGTCCATGTAAGTAAAAAAGTATTACTAGGACATTAGTTTTAAGGTTAACATTTAACTGAAGTGGTAAATGATGTATGTACATGCCAAATTATTTTTGATGCGACTTGGTGTGCACCTGAATATTATCTTAATAATCTTTGTAACCCTTCCATAAATGTATAGTGTGCAGAATTGTACACAGGAATATTTTCTGTACACCATTTGTGCAAAATGGATGTATTGATAATTGTAAAGATTAATTAATGCTCATTACTGTGAATTGTGGAGATTATGCATCTAGTATCATGAAGTGTCTGCTTATGCACAAGTCTTCCTAGACGTTATGCAAGAGGACAAAACAGGATGAGTCCCTTGGTAGAGGAGGACAATATTTAAGGCTAGTAGGGGTAGTTTTTTTGTGTGTGGTTAAAGCAACATTTAGTGTTTTAATAATGGTATGGTGTCTATCTGTTTTCTGTAGCAGTTCTTTACCAGTGAATGGTGTGTAGAGTTTTTAATAAGTGTTTGAGTTCTTCACAGCTGCCTGAACTCCCACCATAGCAAGCGGGTGGGGGGCTCTGTTTCAACTGAAAGGTGACATACTAAGAAGTGCAGCCCCCCCTCAAGTTGTACTGCAGTGGCAGTATTAGAAAAGTGAGTCCAGACACCTTGTGCAAGAATAGAAACTGCAGTTTTCTAATTCAAGCATCAGCCAGTTCATAGGTCTATTCCGTTTAACTTTACCATAAAATCCAATAATGGCACTATAATCTCCCCAGACACCTCTACAAAACTACTAGGTATTATCATAGATAACAATCTTAACTTTGACCTGCATGTTAATCAAACCATCAATAAAAAACTAGGGTCACTTTACAGGATAAAAGCCTTCTTAACCCCACTTGCTAGAATTGCCGTAACTCATTCTCACCTACTTTCAACTGTTCTGTACACATCCCCTTTACTCTCTAATTTAAACAAGTCTGTCCTCAACAAACTCTCTATCTGCTACAACGATATGTGATTTGCCACTGATCTGCCTTATAGGACACACCACTGTATCAATCTAAACCAGCTTGGGTGGCTAGAACAGTCCAGCTTGATCCAGTATAACCAATTGATTATGACATATAAAATCTTTTACAATCCGGACAATACTCCTGCACTAAAAAACATTATCACCCCGATAACAATCCCAGGCCTCTTCGATCTTCTAACAGACTGCTAGTTCAGACTAGCAAAACTAATAACTCAGCCAGTGACTCAATTTAAGATAAGACTCAAACAATATTTGACACTAAACTGGTTATGTCAATGTATCAAACCAGACTAACTCTCCTCTACTATGAGTTAATAACTATAATTGAGCTTAGTTGTGTGACTTAATCTGGATTTACACCTGGGATTATCTCTAATCTTGGAATTTGTAAAATTTGTTAAGTATGTAACCACTGTATATATTGTATCTGCAATCTTAACTGCTTATCTTGGAGCTTTTCTCGCCGGGCCTCTGCTGAAAATGGACATGAATCCAGTCGGACTATTCCAGTCAACAAATGTAAAATAAAATAAAAATAAATAAATAAAATAAGTTCTGTACACACAATTCATTCAATACAGTACTGAAAATACCCTTTGTAATTATCAGAAGTAATCAGTTAAAAACAGGGGAATGCCATTTATATTTGTAACATTAGCTTGAACTGTAATAGTTTCAATTGCATTTCTTTCATATACAAATATACAATAATATATTTATAATACAGAAAACAGTTGTAAAAATATAACAGTTATGCACTGACATAAGTCTCTTTTTTTAAAATAAAATAAGGATTTCAAATGCTTTTTTATGCTTCTTACACATATTACAAACTAGTAAGACAGAATTCTCTTAGATTTTTGTTATACTTACCAGACGAGTCAACTGGCCTTTCTACTCTTCTTAGCTGATGCTGGTGATTAGACACAAACTCTTCCTCAGCTGTAATTAGAAGAGAGAAGGTAATTCTTATTTACCTGTATCTGCAGTTTTATTATATGTATGTACTCCTGTCAAAGCAATAACCTCTTTTTTCTTTTCTCTTATATGTGCATAGTTGTATGAATTCATATAAAACTGTGCCACTATTCACTGTCATGCAATAGAAAACTAAATGTATGAAATGTGTGTGAAATATTGTTTCCAAAATATTATGCTCTGTTCAGGTATAACTTATTCACAAACTCAGAAATGTCACAATTCATGGAAGTTTGCATTTCCTTTGCTGTACAAATGTGTCTGATTGATAGGTAATATAGAAGTGAAACAACATTTCTCAGAAAAGTTTGTGGTGATCATTCACTTTGGCACCACTTTCATGATCGGTGAAAAAATTAAATTTGCCAATACATTGTTGAACAGGTTGGCATACTACTATGATTTGTAGAGAGGAATATAAATTAGCCTGATTTGCATATAATACCTGTAAAGGGCCTTGAATTTACACCAGAAAGTTCAGCATTGCCATATTAATTCACCAATAACCAAGATAGGTGGCAAATGCATTAGGATACATCAGACTTGTTAAAGTAAGGAAATGTTTAAAAAATATAATTTAATAATAAACTTAAAAATATATTTTAGTAATGAGTTATTGGTCATATCTAATGACTTTACATATATGATGTGCATGTTATGATGCCAACGACTGATTGCTGCATTTGTGTCATTTGGAAGATGGATTTCATGGCAGCAACAGTGGAAATGATTACTGATCACAGAAAAGGATCATTACTATGGTATAATTTATTGACTGTGCATGCCTAGGTATAAATGCAATAATGTACTAATGATGTTTTGCAGTGCTAAGGATATCAATATGAATATACGATGAATTGGAGATATTTGGAATGATAGTAATAAATGAAAAATGGCAGTATTATGATAAAGGCAGAGGGTAGGGCAAAGATACTTTTTGTGACAAAAGTAATTGCATTCATGACCTGAATGAACTGCAAGTAATATTTTGCAATTTTATGTGGCAATACTGAGATTTATGCATGTAATTATTTGATTTGTGTTACATATTTATTTGATGTGGGAGGCAGGAAGACTCAGCCAGTGATTTGTACTTTAAAAGCTGATTACATCCAAACATTGTCAAACTTTATGACTGCGGCCCTTTTTACATATAATGATGGAAAATAACAAATCATAGCAGAGAAAAAATAACTTTGGCTACAAACAAAACTGTGCCCTCCAGGCAGCATCTAGGACATATGGGAAACTTATTTTTGGTAAAGGGGGCCAGGCAAGCCGAGAGGAGCAAGGCATGTTATCAATTAGTTATTGATATTAATGCAGTGAATAGCAGAAATTGAGGACTGACACAGTGCAAGAAAAGGGCAAATGATAAGGTACCATGTGCTAGAAGCAAGGCCAGGCAGAATGCAATTTCCTTTACTGCTATGGGGGCTCTGAATCTTATTGAGTTAACACCAGATGAGGAATACCTTCCTATCCATCTGTGGAGATGACTATGGCACAGATGGTAGAACAGGAATAACTAGAGGTGGTGTGGACACTGATTCGTATTACCAATGTCTGCAGCAGCAACACTCATCTGCTCATGAAGGTTGGTTTAAAATCAATAACATATGTTTATATATAGAGAATTGTCTACTAAAAAGGAATGATGTAATTAAACACATCACAATTAATTAGTATTAGGTGAATCTTGTACATCAGAATGGAAATGAAGGCACTGTGCATGGTAAGTGTCCCACTCGCCCCTCTGTAAGCATACATTACTGAATGCTATTTCATTACTATTTATGTTTTCAAATATTTTTTTTTTACATGGCCAGCATCAGAAAAAAAAAATTTAACTATACCAATAAATTTGTATGATATCAGCAGTAGAATAGGTGTTGCTACTGCTGCTAAAATAGTTATATTTTATGAGGCATCCTGAGAAAAGTGGCAGGCAGCCTCCAAGTTAATTGGCACAACCCACAATATGTTAGTAACTCTGCAGAAAGTGACAGTGCAACACAAAGTGAAGCACAAGCTGACATGACACTCATGTAGTGTCTACAGATGAGGACTTCCATAGTGAGTGTCATTTCTTGAAGAAATTATTCACAAAAAGAGCATACCAGAGTACTTTGATTGACAAACTAATAGAAGAAGTTGTGGAGAAAATAATTAATGGTGTGTACATACCCATTCTGAGTATACAACACCCTACTGAGTTAAATGACTACTAGGTTGATATGGAAAATCAGGTCCAGGACACAATCATTGGGACAGGTATGAATCAAACTGATTTCTCAATGAGCTATATTACAACTTTTAACCTTGATTATTGTCACATAAAAAACATACTGATAAAAAAAATGGAATATTCTGTTAGAGGACAAACTAATAGTGGACAAATTGGGTACAGAAACAAGATTCATTACTAAGAAGGGTAGAACACTCAAGAATATATTTGAAAGTGAGTGCAGGATTCAATCATATGCAATAGGGATGAAACAATGTGGTAGTTGCCCCTATTGCCCCTATTGCAAATACATTCATGTAGTTGCATCACTGCACATATACAACACACATATGAGTAACAGAAGAAAAGTTAATTGCAAGCCCAAAATTAACATATGAACATATATGTGGCTAAATGTCAAAATTGTGATTCATTCTACGTCAGTAAAACCGAGAGTAGAATGACAGACCACATATACGAACATATATATTGTATTAATAAACACAAACTGGACAATGCTTTAACAAAGCATATAGAACAATATCCAGAACATGCATTTAAATTTTGGATACTTGATGAAGTGGGCAGTAATCCAAAAGGGGGTCTGTTCAACTTATTATTAGAAAAGTTGGAATTGCTCTGGCAAATTCGTCTCAATGCTTATAACTTTCCAGGATTGAACGACGTGTTCTATCACATGCTGTTTAAAACTGAAAAGCTTAATGAGATGAAATACTGTAGTAACAACATTATAGAAATTATGTTTTACTTATTAATTTTTTATTTGAAAATGTTTATAATGTACGGTTAGATAAATGAGGAGACTCTTTACATTTTTGCACAATTTTCGTATATGATTTTCACCATATTGCTGCTGCGATAAATGTATTCATTTGCTTGTTAAATAAGGCAGTTTTAAAGAACAGGAAAATGCATATTATGTTCACAATGCTATTTTAACTACTGTTCCTTTAAATTTTAAGATGGAGAGACCAGCTGATTTTAATCATGGTTAAACAGGACTATTTAAACTTGATTTTTGTAAATGCTAGTATCTGATGAAGTTCAAAGAAGTATTTGGACGAAAAGTGCTTCATTAAACTTTGTGGATTCAGTCTTCAGTGAAGTTGCCAGTTGTTTTTGTTTTAATTTATAATGAGTTACCCTTTGCTTTTGCTTATATTTTTGCCTTCTTGGCCGGTGAGCACCAAAGGGAGAAAACGGTTTTGGCCCAGCCAAGATAAGCAAGTCAGACCTGGAAATAGCAATGCCAGCAACAATGACTGCATTTTCACTGATTGCAACTCTAATAGATTTGGTTTGGCTTCTGTTTATACAGCGCATCTGTGATCAGCACAGAAAAGTGGGAAAATATGACTGTGAATCATAAATGGCATACAACATATTTCATTAGCATGTGGAGGTTTACATCATCCCTCATTTCCATCTCATCATTCACACATTCGCAGAGGTACATTCTAAGTCATTGCTCATTTCTGTAAATGGCCTCTATGAATAGCAGCTCAGCTGTCCTCATCCACAAACATCTTGGATAGCCTAAGTGCATTTGCATGACTGACTATGAATACCAGCCTAAGTGTCTACATGAAGACTAAGTGCCTAGGTGCATAGAATCAGTCAGTCCCCTAGAATATCTTAAATGTTTCTCTTTGGTAATTTGCAAAATAAAGAAATACTGTGAAACAATGGTTAAATGCATTTGCTAATTCAGAATATAATGAATAAATACTTGAAAATTATTTACGCAATAAGGTGACATAATAAATATTTTAAGTTGTAAAGACACATGAAGCCAGTCAGAATATATTTATAATATACTTGTGTTTTTGAAAGCTTGGCTATACCCTTTCCATAACAGTAACACTAAACAACTCATACACCCCACCCCACAGCAATTTGGAGGATCACCAATTCACCTTTGGCACATCATTAGGGTATGGGAGGAAACTGGAGTGTCTGTCGAAATCCACATGGACAGAAAGACTGAAATGGACAACCAAGAGTAATGTTAAGCACTTCAGCACTGTGAAACCATATGGCAGACTCTACCCTTAAGAGACACACAATGAAATGTAGATTTTTAGTGCTGCCTTTAACCACTCTAGTCCTGAAGAAAGTAGTATATTGCAAACTGTTTTCATTTTTTTATAGGCATTAACAGTAAATTAAGTTATTACTATTCTTTTTAGTTTGGGGAGTGAGAGTTTATACATTTGCTGGTTAAATTGTTTGAAACTAATTTAATTGGGGACTCAAAATCACCATGGTATATAGTATTAAACTTTTTAATTAGCAGTACATAAATAACCTGTTTCTGTAACATATAAATAACAGCAAGCCATCAGGTTTCAGAAATGAGTGAATATCATCATGTCAGAACGGCAATAAAAGCCCCTGCAATGTTCAGAACAATTTGGTAATGGCTTAGTATGATGTTAGACCCCCTTCTTTGAATATGTATCTATGACTTCTGCTTTTCACATCCATTTTTAATATAAATGACAAAGAAAGCTTGAAAATGTATCTTTGTATCATAGAATGTTAATCTTATTGAAATGCAGAATTGATGCCTGGTTCCCTTTATTTCACCTTGTATTGTTGTTTAGGTAATGAATAAACTGCACTTAACATTTATAGCAAATATATATATATCATGAAAAAAAACAAGATAAAAGTATGCTTTGAGATAAATTAGCACTAGTCTCTGAGAAAAAAACAAGCATGTTAGAAATATATAAATACCATTTCAGTTTGTAGTTATGGTTTCAGCTTATTAGAAAGCTAAATGTAATACCTTGCCATCTCTCACACTTTCACCTTCTCTCTCTCTCTCTCTCTCTCTCCCTCTGTCTCTGTCTGCCTCATCCATCTTTCTCTAGGTGTGTATTTCGTGGTCTGCATGGCTCTTCTGCTGATTAGCCTGACAGAAACAATCTTGATAGTACGACTGGTACATAAACAGGACCTCCAGCCTCACGTGCCAGAGTGGTTGAAGGATCTAGTCCTTAGGAAAGCAACAGTTCTACTCTGCATTCACAGCAAAAAACTGCAGTCTATTCAGGAGTCAATCACAGAAGCTCCACGGCATGTGACAACCTCAGGTGGGCAAAAACAGGGATATAAAAAGCATTTTTGCCACACAACACACAGAGAAAGCTGATACATTTCAGTCATATCTGTATTATGTATGCAATAATGGTCTGATTTGGCGAAAGCAATAAGACATATCAAATTGATCACACAAGAACATTTTGTCTTCAGTGGGCTTATACAGAGTTGTGGTTGTAGAACAATGTTTAAATGAATTTTAAAATGTAATCCAAAATGAATGCCAGTTTTGTTACCTACAACTATGCCATCACTGGAGTGTAAACAGTAGTGCAGTGTGCCATACAACAGGAGTGTAATAATATATATATAATTAATAATAAGTTGTACTGTACTAGACCATCTGTGACCATGTTCTGTATGTTTTTGCAACATAATAACTCAGTGCAACTCCACAGAGGTACAAAACATAGCTGTCACATAGTGGGTAGACAGCTTCAATTTCTGTGTATACTTGGGTTATATATTCTACACAAAAATTTGTATTTTGATGCCTTTTATTTAATTAGCTTTCTAAATTTTCAGGATTATAAACATAAAATTAAGACACAGTATAAATTTAATTTCAGACATAATTTTAACATGGCACCTAAATTAAGTCAGTACTTCCAAATTAACTTTAGAATGCGAGATCAACTGAGTTTAACTTTTATTTTTCAGAAAATGCCTGTATTTGCCTCCTCTTAACAAATTACTTAGGATGTCAGTCTGTTGATAAATTGATCCAAACCATGCAGTCTATTTTTTTTTTGTTTGTTTTTTTTTTACTTGTATTGCTGATTGTTTACCTGGTATTATAACGGTCTGGTGGTGGCTTCATAATCCTTCCTATGACATGAAATTACCACCACTGCAAAACCAAGCTGTGGCTTTCCTTTCAGCAGGACTTGTTGGGACAGAAGAGTTCTAAGCAATACTAATTCTGTTTTCCTGCAGATGACCATAAAGGTCAGAAGAAATTTATGAAGGCATTTGAAATGCAAGGTGGAAATGAATCTGAAAATCAAAGAGGTAACTGCAGTCTAACAGTGATATACTATACAGAATTAGAGAATACTTCATCCTGTCTGTTTAGATAGATACTTGAAAAATAATTTTCTTAGTATTCCTGTATTACAGCTGGGAAGCCTGGATTATCTATACAACAAGACTATATCTGAACCAAGAATGACCACTACATTGCATTTCCCCAAAGCAGAAGAAGACAGTATGCTTATTTAGTCTGACTTTTAAGTGCATCCAATAATTTTACCCCATTTCCTTTCTATCTACCTCTCTCTTACCCTTTCTTATCTGTCACAGTCAACTCCAGATGAACAGGGTTTGATTACTGGCCATGGCAATGAAGGAGCCAATGATGAGGCAATGACTGTTACTTATCTTACAGGGAAAAGTGTAGTCATGTGCTGTGGTATTTCTAAAGGTCACAGACTACTCCATTGATAAGGGTGCTGGCCAAAGTGCATGATGGATGGGTACAAAAAGGGAAGCAGGGGTGTATCCCTCCAACACCACTGCATGCCTCATAAGTTACATTTCCTAGCACTTTGGGGGAGGGTTAAGCTTCATAATCAAAACAGCCATCTTACTAGCAGTATTTATTATAAATCTATATATACACACATACATATACTATATGCACACATACATTTTATATCTATACATGCACACACATACACACACAACACACATACACAACAAACACACACACACACACACACACACACACACACACACACACACACACACACACACACACACACACACACACAACTTCGCTCCGGTTCCAAGTCTGCAATTCTCCCTTTCACTTCTCTTTCTTCCGCTGATTATCCCAGATGGATACTGGTCAATAATCCAGGAGGTTACACTAACAAAGAAAGTGGTAAACATTAGACGCAGCAGTAGGCAGCAAATGGTCAAGCTGGCATCAGAAAGGGGCAAATGCATGTGTCTTTATCTGTGCTGTGCCCTCTTAAATGTCTCTCTCTAATTTTTTTCTCAACCATCAGTCCTGGTAGTCCATTTATTGGGTTTGAAGCCCCCACAGTGAAGGCAAATCTAAGGATTGGTTAGTCTCTGTTGTCTCCTGTGTATGCACTTTCTTGCTCCTTCTACCTTTTCTGCTCAGGATAACCTTGTCACATGATCTTGTTCACCCATATCATGTGCCCTCATCTCTTTTGGTCTCAGGTAAGAACATCTTTAGCTTCACTGAGCTCTTGTCATATGCTTTTCATTCTACCGTCTTTCTTCTGGATTCATTCCATCTGTCTGATCTTCTACTTTTTGGCCTATAGAACTACACACAGTACAAAAGATGTTACCCAGCAAGGGCTCAGTACAACCGAAACTTTACTTTTTGGATTCTAGAATGCATTGTGTTGCTGACATATCCCAGCATTCTGTTGGATGCTCTCACACTCCTCTCATTCTACTCCCATTAATCCAGTCCAGGTGTGATCTAGGTTTTCAGATATCTTTCCTCTTATCTTTCCTCCTCTATTACAGTACGTATGCTTCCAACTGCTTTTTCACACAAGGTTTGTTGCAGCCAAAACGCAGTGTTTTACATTTGTTCGCAATGAACCTCAGTTAACACCCTTCAGCTTACTTAGTCAGCTTTTCTAAATCTTTCTCTAGACTCTTCCCCTGTCACTCTCCATTGCACCAGTCTTTGGTGTCATCAACAAAGAGAATGATCCTCTTCTCTGTTCCCACAGATATGTCTGAAATATGAGCACAGTACATACCTCTCAACTGTACAGATTTTTGCAGAATGTCCAGATTTTTGCCTCATATGTTTGGTCCATGTTTTTATAAAATTGTGGTTTTCTGGCAAATCATCAAAGATTGAACATAGAAAATAATGACAAGCATTTGAGTTTCAGACTTCATACCCTTTAGAAAATTAATGCTAATAAAAAACCTGTTATTCTAGGAACCTTCTAAGTTTGTAAGAGCAATATTTAAAACTTGTCCCTCTTTTTGGGCCTTTGTCCCACTTATATTTATGAGTTTGTCCAGATGTCCTACTGTAAGAAGTTGAGAGGTATGGTAGTGAACTGCTCCCAGACTGTCCCATGTGGTACTCAGCTATTTTTTTCCTTATTCCAGACATAGCCACTCTCATCACAACCTCTGTACTCTATTCATTTAAGGATGAAACAATCCAGCTACTTAGTCTTCCTCCTTCACCAAACACTCCAGTTCTTCTAGCAGCCCTTGAGTGAGACTGAGCCAAAGGTATTGCTGAAGTCCATATATACCACATTTGCTGGAACTTCCTTGCTAAGTTCTCTTGTAACCCACAAACAGAAATAATCAGGTTTGTCAGGTGGTTCCAGCTGGAAAGGAGCTCATGCTGAGTTTTGTCCTAGAGATTATTGCCATCTAAGAAAGTATCCAGCTTTTATCTCAAGATTTTTTCTGTAACATACCCTGCCACTGTTGGTAGGATAACAGTCCTGTTAATTCTCAGATTTTTCAAACTCTCACCACCAAGGAAATCACAGTGGGTGGCTTGCAATGTTCATGCACCTCTGCACTATGAAGATATCTGTTGAAAATGACAGTCAAGAGACTTCCTAACAGATTAGAGAGTTTACTGTGGATGTGAGGGTGATTATCAGTCCCTACCAATTTATTCTTTATTAGGGAAGCAACTCCTCTCTCAGCCTCATCCCACACAATCCTAGTGTCTATTTACTGCTGTCTCCTCTCTGCCTCCCACCATGCATAAAACCCTCCCATTACTCTCCACTGTAAACACACTGAACATTCACTTGCTCTGCTTTTTCTCATTACTCCATGACCTCCTTCCCATCTTTGATCAGATTCACAAGGTCTGCCTCTCAATTTCTTCTTTATGTTATATAGTTAGGATCATAGACTAGTACTAATGGCTAACTGCAATTGTGGGCCATTTTAGGCCTAGCCAATTAACCCATGTGAGACTCAAACCCTGCACCTTGTATCTATAAGGTAAACACCTTAACCATTATGTCAACCTCCTACTCCCAGATGCTTCTGTTCCTCATCTTGACACATTCTGCCATATTCCTTTCAGCTTGTGGATTTGCTATCCCCACCTTCATTGCTGCCCTTCTGTATGCCTCCTTGCACTGTGCCTCCTTCATCTTCCCATCCACTCTCTTACATCTCTAGTATACCATGTCTTTTGCTTTATTTGTCCCCTTTAGCCCCCCGTGTAACCTCACTGAACTTGTCCTATTTTGCATCTTTGACTCATCCTCAAAGCATTGTCCATAACCATCGATACTGCATCCCCGACCCACTACTAGAGCTTGTTTACTCCCTTATTTTGTCCCTGGTCCCCTAACTGATCTTTAGCCCACTCCTCAGTTTATCCTAAGCCAGTATGTTAAATCCTTCACCAGATTTGCCCTTAACTTTCCCCAAACTCTAAATCATGCAGTGATATGATCATTGGTAGCTAATAGCATGTTCACTCAGATACTAATAACCCCTTCCACGTTTGTTAGGCACACATCCAGAAATGCATCCTTTCTGGAACATGTTCACACTAGTTAATTGTACCCCTCATGTTCCAAGAGTTCAGTCAAGTGCAACTTTATTTTTGGCCTAGAGCTTAAAATCTCCAAGTCTGCTAAAGGGAGATTCAGCTATCCCATGACAACTATTACTATTTCCTCTACACTACCCCTTTATTTTCTAATCTAGTATCTTATCCTTCTCTCTGAATTTCAAAAATAGAAAATCTCCACTTCTTCACAGAAACACTAAATAATCTAATTAAAAAAGCTGAGCTATTTCATCCACATATGTCGTAGACTTCATCAGAACAAAATAATAAAACACAAATAGTTTAAACAGGGTGTACATCACATCACATGACTTCAGTACAACCAGTCACATGATTTATCTCACACACTTCTGTTTCATTTTTAAAAAAGAATCAATAGAAACAGAGTCATTGATACC